>NW_027106871.1:133029-137033 GCF_000696795.3 Halyomorpha halys | reverse complement strand
AATATTTTTCTGGAATCTGGGGGACTTAAAAACTGATAAATGTATCGTTCGATTGGCATATTTAGTTATCAATATTATTACTCTTAAATCAATTTATTTTATGCTCTCGGTCGTAAAACACGGTAACCAACTAAATGATAACTTTTACAATATGTTATTATGTTTGTCAGTTACGTTTACCCTCAACCAGTAGTCCAGGATATTCCAATCTGTGAGGTTACCCCCTAATTGGACTTAATACTGATGGTAAAGGGACGCGCAGTTGCTGCCAACATATCAGTTTCGAATACAAAAAAAAATTCTCTACTTCCGATATTTGTTGCTAATGGATTAAATATGGTTGTCTGTCATAATAATTTTGTATAGCTGATTTTTAAAACTGAAAATCGATGTAATGGAAAGTGTTTGAAAATACGAATCTGTTTATAATTTTTTAGCAGGAAGTATTGTTTTGTTGGATGCAGTTTTTTTTTTTTTATTTTATTATTTTGCTTCCTTTCTACTGAATGTAGGAAAGCTTTCAGTTTATTTCTATAGAAAATGAAAAAAAAAATTCTTATTGATGTTCTTTAATTTTATTTTCTTGACTTAGCATAATTTGCCCTTTTGAGAAAAAAATCGAAGTGTATTAAGCTGATAAAATGGTTAGTGGTTAGTGATTGATGATGCTGCCTGAGCATTGTTGCCTTATTCATTGGCGCCAATGATTTAGTAGCTCTTTGGGGTTGGAAGCCCTCCTTCCTTCCGGGGAGGAAACCACCCCAGCGACTGCTCTCTTCAACTTGTCTATCTCTGCTTCTTTCTTGTCACGGCGCCATGTTGATTCCTTTTCCAACTGCTATATTCTACCTTTGATGTTTATACTGGAAGCGAACATATTATATTCCTTTTGTAATACGGAATGTAATATGGAATAGAATATAGTAATGCAACTAGGGATACTGAGAGATATCCTTATTCTATTCAATCTCAATCTAATTATTCGTAGGCAAACATTTCTAAGCATTCGTTGCTGACTTTGTGTGAAAAGCGCTGTAACCAATTAAATCAAAGCGGGTCTTCACAGTGCAGAAACGATTACGTTGCCAGTCATCCGCAAAGCGGCCATGAAGATAAGAGAAATTCTCCGATTAAAAAACTAGGGACTGGAGAAAATCCTATTTATCCACCATTGGATTCGTCCCATTTTATCTGCTTCAATCTACCTCTGAATGTGCTTGTAAAGTTGGTTTTAGTGTTATTGCTTGTTCAAAGATGGATTTGACACCAATCCATAATCAATTCCTGATGACTTCCTCATGTGGACTCCTAATCGGTCGAAAAGCACTATCGTGTTTGGTTTATTTCCAGTTTCTATTATGTGTTAATAATGCTTGTATGTGGTAAATATTAATTATTTCTTTCTGTTGATTTATTTTAAAAAAGGTTTTATTTATTCGTTCTTTTATAATTTACTAAGTTCTACTTTTATTTGTTTTCGTCTTCATAGTTATATTATAGCTATTATAAACAAATTTGAAGGGCCCCCTATTCCTTTTTCTTTCTATTCCTTTTCCTCCCCTATTGCATATAACCCTAGACCCTTCCCTCCCTCCCTGTTCCCTTATACATAAATGCCACTACACCCCTCCTATTTCCCTGTTAAATGTTTATTGATATCCACATAAATGTTTATAAGCACATTGATATTAATATCCATATCCACGTTCTAAAGGTTTTTTTTACGTAATAATTGAATTGAATCGTTTCATTAATCCATCCTTTTGTATTTAAGAAGTAGGCGAAATTTTTTCTCTTTCAATACATCAGGGAAAAAAATACAGGCTGCTTTTATAAATTAATTTAGTTAATGAATATAATATTAGGTTAAGATTAGAAGACATTAGTAGTCGTTTTTATTTATTTTTTCCTGGAGAATTTCAGCATTGCAATTGAATGATCTCGCATTAAATTGAATACTATTTGATAATAATAAAAAAAAAGTATTTACTTTAAAATAAACGGCGTGATGTTGATTAAAAATTAATATTAGATATAGCTAATAAATGTTATGTAACTTATTTACTCATATATATTTTAAAATTCTAGTTTTAACTTTGTCACAACCTAAAAAGTAAATAAAAATGTTGGGAAAAAATTGTGAACTATGACATCTATTCAATTTCATAACTGCTTAGTCGCCTTGATATTGATTGCTGTACGACTGGGTTCATTTTCTAGATGCGTCTTTCACTGTCACGACAATAACTAAAATAAAATTATAGTAGTATTATTTTAATAATGGAGAAATCCTCTCCTGAAAGCCTACATCTATCTTTAGTAGTTAATTAATTCTTTAATATGCAAAAAAAATCAAATGAAAAGGACTAGTAATATGCTCGCTGAACCATAGGTGTCCAATTTATAAGATGGTGAATTATTTCAGATGCTTCATCCGGAATATTGAAGAGGCCGTTGATAGCAAAATATGTATGTAATAAAGACATTAAAATTGACATTAGTACTTTTACAAAGCTACCCATTAATGTTTAATATATTTTTTCGATATATCCGCATTTCATACAGCAGTAATAAGAATATATTCTTTTTGAACCTTCACTCCTCTTTTTCGAAACTTATCTTGAGTTACGGACAATTTGAAACTCTGGAGATAATTAGAAAATGCTCTTTTGCTGCTATGAAAAACCTATAATTCTCCATTACACATATCAAAATCACTGAAGGAGAAATTTTTAATGAAAAGAATCAAAGTTATTCACATTTCATCTCTATCAACATAGTATATCAACTTAATTACAGCATAAATTGAGCTGTCTAAAGAAAAGCGATGTGTTCACGAATTGATTCACTTATCTTAATAGAGTGAGCCAACAGTGACTTGGAAAGAGAAAGTGTACTCACTCACCAAACTGAATGTGTGTAAATAAGACAAGTTATGTGTTAATAATTTTCTAGATTGAAATTCCAAATATTGCAGGCATCACCCTTTTACTGAACAAACCCAATACTGTGAGTCGTGAAACAGTGCTAACTCATTTTAGTGAGTTCATAGATATGAAAGGAGCTGTTTTATTCATTTAGCCAAGAGCTTAATGATTATTCATCATTTCTTGGGGCCGCCTTGAAATCAATATTGACTGACCTAAGAGGGACTCGAACGCACATCCTTCTAAAGTACTCTAGAACCATCGCCGTTACATGTTCAGCCTCAAATATGTTGATCGAGATAAAATGTGAATATTTTCGTTTAAAAGAAAGGAAGAAATTAGTTATGATAATTCTTACGAATTGTTTACTCTTTTAATTAAGAGCTTATATAAATACGAATGTGGAATAAGTCGGTAGTCATAGAATGTCATATGTAAAAAACCATCATGTAAACCTAATTGAAAACCTTAAAAAACCTCTTCCAAGAAAATGGAAATTGTGTCAAAACATCGCTAAATTTTTAAAGCAGATATGTCAACATCAAGTTATATGAACAAAAAACATAATACTAATAACCCGTTTACGAATAAATGTATGAGACCTGCGATCTTAAAACATGGTATCTGAACAAATTGAAACATTGTAATCAACAAACTGTTAAAATTTACGCTTCATCATTTCACAACCGAACGTCTCGTATGTTTATTTAAGAAATACTTCGATCTGCCACCATTCTTTCGACACGTTTCTAACATAGTAACTGATCGAAGTGCAAACCCTTGTACCTTATTCTCAAGAGCTCTCTAGAAATCCACTGAAAACGTGGATATATGTAGAACGGTATTAGCATAGACCTCCCATATTGTCAGAATGCCATAAGGATTCAGATATGAAAATATTTGCTTTAGAGAGATTGCTTGCTTGGGATATCACTCCAAACCTCGTTAGTGATGTTTATGCTACTCAAGATGGGTGCCGAGGAATTACTTTAGGAAGATGTAGCCGGTAGCACGTGCACTTAACAGGTACGGTAAGACCCAGGGGGTTACCCGTGAGTGTTGCCGCCAGCGGGAGGG
>NW_027106871.1:130441-132714 GCF_000696795.3 Halyomorpha halys | reverse complement strand
TGTACCATATTAATGTAATATCAAAGTTTTTTCACGTACTCTTCCCTTAATAAGTTATTCCATTAATTATGTCTTCAATTATCAGAATTTATGAATTCTTTAACTCTTGATGTATGCATTACCTCTGCGGTATTTCAAATTTCCCATTTTTCTGCGGGAGTTACGCAATTGCATTTTAAAATTAAGATGTAAATATCATATAATTAATACAGAATTACAACAATATGAACCCTCTTTTCTTTTTAATGTTTAATCCCCGATACATTTTCGTAGTTAAATTCCTAAATTATTCATAAACTGTAATATTAGTGTTGTAAGGACGAAGTGGAAGGTTTATCGACATATTCCACATTGATCGAACATCAAAACATTTCCACCTTATTCTGTATTCAGGGCTAACCTTGGTCCCTTTTCCCCTCCTGCCTGAGTCATGACTCTCATTTTATATTCTGCCAATTTTATATTAACTATTAAATGCTTTATTCAAAGTTTGCTGTGTGATTTGGGATTCGGTTCCCGAGAGCTTACTTTTGGAAGATTCATGCTTATTTTTAAGTTGTTTTTTTTTGTAATGTGAGATTGGCTTCATTTTATATTAGTTGATATCTATCATTCCCATAAATTCTAAGCGCCAAATACTTTTAAAAATTGCATATAAGAAAATAATTCGATCGTCTGTCTAATGCTTCAAGCAATTATCAATCATTCAGAGTATTAAAATATGTTGTAAAATGGTGGCTAAGTATTATTTTAATTATGTATTTATAATTACAAATGTTATTGCCTATATCTCCATATCAAAACTCAATAATTAGCATTTTGTCTCATTATCCTTGAAAACCTGTACTAATTGTAGTTAAATAAATTAAATTTGATTTAAAATTTTCCGATGCCCTTCAGCAGCAAATAAAGTAGTTCCGTTTGGTCCTGAACAGGTTGGGATAAAACATGGCGGAAGGCTCAGTTCTTCCGGTCGTATCAATTATGAATATCTTTTCGTGTAAATTGAGATTCTTCAAAAACGTAAAATTAACTGGGTTTTTTCAATTAAATTTTTTATTGATTCATGAATATGAAGATTTAAGAATTCACTAGGCCGTATCCGTCGACTGCAGGTCCCTCTGGTAGTAAATAGTTGATTAATTGACGTCATGCAGACCGCACTTTAGTTGTGTGTTTTTACATATTGTAAATTGACTTTCCTTTTTTTTTTTTTAAATCAGTTACAATTACAACTTTTTAAAAAACGTTTATAGTAAATATTAGCTCGATTTGAATTCATTAAAGGGTTGTACTTTCCTTTATAAAGAGCATTAAATATGATTCTAAATTTAAATTTAATCAAATGAGTATTACGAAAAATTGTAAAAAGCTGTAAAGAAAATGGGAAAAAATAATGATTTATGTATTTTATATATCATTAGTATTAGGCTCCCTTCAAACAAGTCTAATATTTATATAATTAAATTAAAATAAAAGAAATTGAAGCGGGAATGGGTTCTCTATTTTACATATTTTGAATTATAAACTTGTCACTGTTGGTAGTTAAATTTAAAAAAATTAATATTCCAATGAAGAAATGCTCAAATAATATCTGTACTTGATTATATATTTATAAAGAATCCACAAAGAAAATGGAATAAAAACATATATAGATAAAAATAATACTCATAGATCAGTTGCTGTTCGATATTTCTGAGCGTCCTTTATTGTCAAGGATATTGAGAAGAAAAAATTAAGTCCATGTAATAAACAATATATATTTTGATTTCATCAAAAATACTCAGCATTCAATATGTAGAGTATATAAGTTTAAATGATATTAAATTGAATAAAAATAAAAATGGATGAATTTTAAATAAATTTAATGATTCTTGCTACTTTGGAACATTTTTTTTTAAATAAGAATTATGTTTACTTCTTTTACATACAAGAAATTTTCCATAAATGTCAATATGTCCATTTTTGAAAATGTATTAATTAGTATAATAGTTAATTAAAAATTAACTAAATAAGTTTTGGGTGTAGAATGTTTAGTAAAAAAAAAAAAACCTTTATTGTTGCAGAATGCCATAAGGATTCAGATATGAAAATATTTGCTTTAGAGAGATTGCTTGCTTGTGATATCACTCCGAACCTCGTTAGTAATGCTTATGCTACTCAAGATGAGTGCCGAGTAATTACTTTAGGAAGATGTAGCCGGTAGCACGTGCACTTAACAGGTACGGTAAGACCCAGGGGGTTACCCGTGAGTGTTGCCGCCAGCGGGAGGG
>NW_027106871.1:118828-130195 GCF_000696795.3 Halyomorpha halys | reverse complement strand
TATGGGACATGGTCAAGCCGGGAACTAGGAACTTATTTTGTCAGTCCTCGCACTCTCTCTCACTTTAGATATGGGCCTGGAACGGCGGCAACATTCTTAAGAATCATGGATGAGTTCTGTTTAATTTTTTTCACATTAACGCCTAATTTAAGCTTAAATTGCAGTCTTTAAGTAACTCTTAAGTGAGAAGGTTTATTTAGTTTCTTTAGTTCTAAAATGGCTGAATGTTTTGCAAATTGTCTAATGACAGCAACATTCTTTAGTTTTTCAATTTTTTTTTTTTTCTTAAAGTATGTTTTGCTTTAAGTGTCTCTAAAAGCAATCGAAGCCGTAACACGTTAGTATTATTATTAGTTATCTCCTCTCAAATTGACATTTCTAGAAATGTACATAAAATACTATTTTCTCCAAGTTCACTTCCATGAAATTAATTTAGAATGGTTTGATTTCAAATTTGATGTTTCGAGATCGCCAATCATTTCTTACTTTTGAAAAAGTTCCAACCTAAAATCCAGAATTAGTAGAAGCTAAACTTTTTTAGTCCTCGGGGTAATTGTCTATTTAAAAATAGTCTATTTTTACTCTTGATCTATGCATAGTTAACTTGAATAAATTATTGCCGAAGAGGAATCGTTAAAGTCTCTGTAGGCGGCAAAGTTTGGTCATAAATATTAAAGTAGCAAGAAGTCATTCAGAATAATTACTTAAAATTTTGTGCCATTTGTATTCCTATTGACATCAACCTCGTTGTTGCTTTGAAAGAGCTTATAACAGTCTTGGAAAGGTAAGATTATACTTGTTACCAAGAAGGTAATTACTGATAGACCCCGATTCGCAATACTGTTCTATATTCGTTAATATTTTCGGGGGTAATTCTTAATTATGGAACTACGTTTTGTTGAGTTTTGATGTGGAGTTGAATATATTATAAATTGATCCATGCATTTATATATTTGTATGTACTGACTTGGACAGAAGACATTTTGTAACCTGTACTGTAGCCTCCTCTAGAAACGCTTTTACTCTCTACGCCCTCCGTTCATCGAGATGGAGAATCACCTCTTGGACAGTTCTCCGGTAGACAGATTGGCCTAATCTAGACAGACGGACTAGGTTTTGTGCAATGCAGTAGTAACTGGCTAGGTCGATATGCCGGCAAACCTCCCCGGTCTGGCAACGCCCCTCAGTCTCTGCTCAGGCTCCGAACAAGACGACATGGATTCCAAAGGAGACCAAGTTATCGTCTGTGAGGAAGGTACCTCAACCTTCACTCTAGTAGTACACTTTCTTTAGTATTTCAGTTAACGTTTGGACCATAAACACTTACTGAATATCCCATCTTCCTTAATTACATGATTGAAACCTTAGCAACAGAACATAATACTGATTTAAATTAGTTTTTCCTTGACATTGAAAAATTTAATCGATTGTTATAAATTAAAATTAAAAAGAATTTTACAGTTATTTATACATTATTTATTAAGCTTCGTTTATTTTTTTCTGGGATCACAGAGCAATTATTTTACACAAAAACTGTCTTGGTCAATTAGTTAAAACATTTTGACAAAATTTACTATTTAAAATGATTACAGTTACCCATCCTTGCTATCAATCAATATTAAATTACAAATGATAGAACTTGTAGTTAATTTAGGAATCTTATACAATATTGAATTTGTAGTTAATTTAGGAATCTTATACAATATTAATTGCCTACTGTAGGAAAAATGTAAACAAAAACATACATGTGAACAAAAGTTTTTAAAAAGCTAGAATACATTCTTCATACATAGTATGCATAGTAACCTTAGCAACCCTCCTAATTAACCAATTGAATTTATTTGAAACGGTATCCAAATATTTTTTGTTTTTTACTACTACACAAACCTTTTATGTTGCTCCATTAGTACGTTTTTTCGCAGCTCTTCTCACTTCGAATGGAAAAAAAAAGTATTAGCACAAACAATTATGAGTATTTAGTGTAATTAATATAACATTAAAGCCAAAGATGGAACAATAAAAAAAAGAAATACTTCGTATGTTTTTCTTAAAGATAATTGAAAGTTCTTTTTCATCTTTTTATTCCTTTATTTTTACCTCTTAAATAAAAACATTTCCGTACAGCTGTTTTTTATTCTCATTATTTATTTAGTTCTATATTTGAAAAAGAAAATGATATTATAGAATGTATCTAATCCGAAACAAAAATATTATTTTACGCCAATATAATTAGCGTCAAAAATTGTTTTTGAGTTGATAAACAGGGATACATTAAACCGTATTGGATATGCATTTAAAATGGCTACTTTTTAATTTATACTTTGTGATTAATTTACAACTAAAACTTAATTTTTTAACTACAATTAAAACTAAATTGCTGAAAATAATGCAAATACTCATAATTATTTTTTGATGCTATTTATTTATCGATTTTGGTCAGTACACTTAAGATTATGAAAAGTTGTTACCGTGCGTCAAATGGATCGATGCATTTATACTTGGTAATTTCTACTGGTCTATGTCAATTTTTTTTTTCAATGGAATAGGAATTGAATTGTAAAAATTTTACTATACCTATTGCATGGATATTCTTAACGTTTTAGAAAAATGTTAAGAAAATTTCTTGATCAATTACATTTTTTTTCCCCCGTTTTTCTTCTCCATGTATTTAACATTACTATTTTTTAATATATAATTAATAATTCTTCGAATTTTATTATTTTAAACTACAACAGTTTGCTATTGTTTGTTTTATTATATAACCTCACACTTGAACGAAATTATTTTTAATTACAAGAATCTTTGATTTGATCAAGAACTTTTATGTTTCAATGGATACCCAAAAGCAATTTGATTAATTTATTACACTTCCAAAACCGTATCATCCTAAGTTGATGAAATTACCATCACATGACTATTAAGAGACGAAGCGGGAAATTTGTATTACTTTTTTTAAAAATGATTTTCTTTAAAATATATACTTATGTGAATTTTCATTATATTTTCTATATGATGATAATTGTTTTTTGTAATTATATTCCAAATTGACTTAATATTAAAAATAAGTTGAGATGCTGTGGTTTAACAAAGGTTCAAAGTTCTAGGCGTGGTCTAGACGCCACCCGACCTAGGCTAAGAAACTCTGGAAATAGCCAGGTGACTTTTAGATCTAACCCCTCCCGCCCCGACGGGGGTGTGTGATCTTTCAATACCTCGCCTTTGTTAAACTTTTATTTCACAGTTAGTGAACTTTTTTTAATTAACTGTGATTATTCTCATTATCAAGTAAAAGATTTTTGTCTCTAACAGAATCGACACACCCTTCAAACGGTTATTGTATCAAATAAATCACTGTAATGATTTTTAAGGAAATTGTCTATGGTACCTAATGACTTTTTTTTTTAATGTGAGTCTTAAGAGTTTGCCCTTTGATATTAGGAAAAATCACGGAACTTAATAATTATAGTCGAAAGCATCTCTTCTCTCCCAATCGATTATAGTTTCTAATAAAATAATATATATCGATTCTTTAACAAATAGTTTAACAAATATCTCATTATAATATAATAATACAAAGCTGAATAGTTGGTAAATATTATTAAAATGGAGGTAATATTTTCTTTTTCTTACTTAATTTATACTTTTTTAGATCTCATGAGAAGTCCAAGTTTTTTTTTTAAATGAGCTTCCTTTGTGTTGTCTGTTTCAATTTTCTATAATTTACCTGAATTACAGGAGCGTCTCCAATTAAAGGAAGGGATTCTTATGAATTATATCTAAGTTTTAAGGAACGCTATAATTTACGAAAAAAAAGCCTTATGTCCGAGGAACATTCCAGCTTATTGTATATTAAATCAAAATCTATGTTAAGAGACTCAGTTTCCATAGTTTCGGTCAATGTTGATAGTTAAATTTATAATTCTTATGGTTTAACGATAATTTTCTTCCAAATTTTTTTTTTAATTAAGCATTTTGTTGACGTTTTTAAATGTATTTATTTTGTATCATTTCGACCTCGACGCCGTTGAACACTGGATTTACTAATTTAGGAAACAATATAGTTCTTCTATATAGCTTTTGTCTGGTGACTACAAGTGTTTCTTATCCAAACGGCTGGAGCATCCAGAATGGATAGGAATTTGGACCCTACCACTTCAATCAGTCACCAGAATTGACTACAGACACCGTCTTATCAAATGAGTCTGTACATTACTCTTAATCACCCAGGCCATAAATACGTCGCTGGTACCTGGGACCCAGGCCAATGTTCTGTCAAAATTTTATATTCCGATTATGTAGCGATGCTTAGTCGCTACTGGCACTTGAATGATATATGTAAGATATCCAATTTCAGGTAATAATAATAAGTGAACTTTGAGGGTTAGGTTAAGTGAAATTCGAGATTGTTAATGAAAATGTTTTAAAAACCAGTAAAAGCAACTATACTTATCTGTCTTTAGGTTTTGAGATATTGATATACTATCAATCAAAAATAGTCTGTTCATACACTGTTGGACCATTTTGACTTGTTAATGCTGTACATCGTAATACCGGCATGGTGTCTTAGAGACTCAAAAGCTTCGTTACATGATATCCATATCCCTGTGTTTGTTGGCTAAGGTCATAATACTGTTAGCTTTTGCTTACCTAAGTCTGCAGGATGAAAGGGATTAGAAATTCTCAACTCTCGTGGCTTCAGGGATGGCATAAATAAGCATCTCGTGAGATCTGAGAGGTTCGGAATGTCAACGGAGACGGTGTAGCAACCATTAAATGTATAGTCTGGACAAGCCTGATGTCATGAACAATAAACACGGCAGAACATGTGGGCGGGAAGGACGAGGAGCAGAACATTATAGATATAACTGGAGGCTGATGATTGATGAAGCCTGGAAGTTTCAATGTACACTAGTGTAAACAAAAATAAGTTGTATCAGAACTTCTTGCCCTCGACCTTTCACTAAGTCAGGAGCAACGGTTAAAAACAATAAATGAATAAAATAATTGTTTTCAATTGAATTCAATCATAACAAGAGCCAGATTAAAAAAAAAACAGGAACATCACACTCATAAGAAGTTTGTATAAAATAAATGAACTTCTTAAAATATATATATTTTTAAATAATGAAATTATAAATAATTATGATTTTTTCTATGTAATTATCTGCTTGAGTTTTAAGTTCTTTCTAATCTAGAAAATAACGAACAACAGAACGAGAAGTATAAAATAAATTGTAATATAGACCAACAATAATGCATACATATTTAAAAGTTTTTTTTATTTATTTCGTTTCTTTAAAGCCTTGGATGACCGAGTGTTTAGCCGCAATCTTAGGATTCTCGCTTCAGAAGCGGTGTCGGTTCGATTCCTGCTGAACGAGTTGACTTAAGTTTCATGGCAGACCTTTATAATAAATCTTGACTTTCCCACTCTGGCTAGAACAGGTTGTTAACCTGTCAGACATCCCGTCTTTCCTGCTTTAAGTTGGAAAATATAAGGACGGAAATATAAACCCACCAATAAAAATTACAATAAGTTTTTTAATACATATATTACCGACTGTTTCCTTTTTTTTCCTCGGTCTTACTAGAGATGTTAAAGACCCGTTATTGAACCCACTACCAAGAAACTTTTGCCGTACAAGGAATACTTATAATTTTTTGAGAGGAATTAGGTGTCTTAACGTTTTAGTAATTTATTACTTCTTTATTATTATTTTTTTCTAGAACTTATTATTCGTGATTTAAGTTGCATTACCCCAAGCGTTTTATTTTATTCTTTCAACTATGATGTTATTTTTTTTTATTTCTCTAATAGTATAATCGCTAGTATTTTCGTCTTAATTTAAGAGGGTAACTTGATCATCAAGAAGTCCTCATAATTTCTAAATGCTACAGTATAAAGTCGACATACTCAGTTATGTTAGTAATTGCTAAGGACTAGGAGGTAGGCAATTAAGGGATATGTGTTTACCCTTGTCGGTACCAGCCATCCGAAACTGATTTAGTGGAATAATCCGATCCAGGCTCATACCAATTCCAGGGGTCCCCCGAGGCCCTATCGAGCTCGCCCTTCTACTATCGATTCTTCATCCGATGAATTAGATATCGGCTGCTATGCCCCCCCCCCCCATTCCTTGTATATTCTCTAATCGTAAAAATTGTGAAAGCTGTGGCAGTCCTTTTCAAGCAAACTTTAATATTTTTAACGTTTAAAAAGTTCTCGTTTGCGACATCACATCGCGTGAGTGTTATAAATCAGCTGTGTAAATTCCGAACACGATAAGCTGTTTCACTTCCATTCTGGCAGAGATTTAAAGCAGTAGTAGTCATAATTTGTTTTATATTTAAGTTAAATTACCTGGGTTGATTTGAAACCTACGTTAGAACATTAGGTTAAAACTTAACTTGTGTACTTTGAATTGGAAGGTGGTAGTCGGTGGGCGGAGATGTGTAGCCAGCGATTTGTCGTATCGACATCGAATCTTTTTATTAATAAGTAATTTCGTTGATTTAGGATAACAGTTTAAAGTTAGGAAGTTTCAGGTTTTCATAATAGGCTCTTACCTTTATTAATAAAAAATAAATAATAAATTTGTAGTGAGTAACACTCAAATTGTTACTAGACCAACAGTTGTGCAGGAGGTAATTTGGTCAGGATCACGCTCGACCACCAGATTTTTCCTTAATTATGTGTACCCTCTTATGAGGCTGGGTGGATCTCGGTCCCACAGTATTGACTCATGACTAAAGTAACCAAATAAATAATTGTCACAGCTGGATTCGAACTCGGGTCCTTTTAGTTAGTAGCACAGTGCCTTAGCATTCAGCCATCCCGCTCCCATAACTTTATTATTTTTATTATTATTATAAATTCAACCGTTTCGAAGTAAAATTTAAAACGGCTGTCTTACGTATTACATCAGATAGGAAAATTAGTTTATTTCTTGTACGGTGGAATCGTTTATTGGTTATAAATACTTACTCGATGTCAGTAATAACCAGTAAATAGAGAGTTAAAAAAATCAAAACAATTTCTTCCTTGTTCAAGATGAGGTTTTTTACTAAATAATTCAAAAACACTATCCAAATTATAGTCTCAAAACATTTATTTCATTCACACGTCCAACGTTTCGGCCAATTCGGCCATCTTCAGGGACAATCTACTACAAAAAGTTTCCATTATATGTATGATCCTACAATCAATTCAATTATTTAACATTATTATTTATAATTTACCTTACCTTAATTTACTATGAGACATATCATTTAACCATTTTAAAAAACTCCATACAGGCTATTCTGCCCAGGTATAAAAACATTTATATCTATGAACAACATTAAAACCATTAGGTAAACTTATTTTTTGTTAATCAGTATATCTCACATTTGTATATCTCACATTACCTAATATGTCAAAATACATTAAAAATCACAGTCAAATTATTTCTCTTTTACCACTATTTATACACTTTTATTACAACCTCACTTGTAACCTTCCTTTACTCAGTTCAAGCATTTAAAAAATTATTTATCATAATTACATTTTTGTCACTTTTTCTCTTTATTACATTAGCAAAATTCCTATCAAGGCTAACTGTAATTATCCATATATAAATTATCCTATATTATTTATAAGTTAATCTTACTTAATATCTCTGCATAATGTTGATTTAAATTCCTCGTATCTGTTTTGAAGTTTACTGTGTAATCAATAAAAAAAAAAAATTTAAGATTATAAATAAAGATGAGATTGTTAACTAATAATAGTTATATTAGTGTGAAACATCAAATGTTACTAAAGTCGTAAAGAAGTCTGGAGCATTATTTTTAACTTCCAATATCGTCGAGCCATTGCAAGTGTGGCGTATATAAAACTTTTAAAAGAATTTGTTTGAATTATGACGGTAAATTTTAGATAACTGATTTCCTATTTCTGTAAACGTCAATTGATCATTTTGGATTTTAACTGGCGCCGTTGCAATTATGAGGTTGCTAAGTTGATGCCTCAACTCTCTCAGCTACAACAGCCTCATTTTTCTCTTTTTACTGGTCATATGCTTGTTTTCACTTATATTATTTAACTTTCAACGAGTGAAACTGTTTAAAATCAAAATAAATAGGATGCACTAACTCCAGTTATTAGACAATTAGGTTATGATCAATTTGTCAATGTCCACATACCAGTGGAAGTTTCGTAATATAATTTTTACACTGTTGATAAGTGAGGTGTTTTTTTAATGAAAATGATTTGTGCCCTGTGATCCCAGGCCCCTGTTTTATTATAATATACTATTATAGTTGCTGCTGCAGTTAATTCATCAGAGACATAATGTTACACTATTGTTTTTTTTTCTACTGACTTAAACTTCAATCAATTTGAGTATTATTGACTGTCATGACTTCATAGTTTTAAATAATTGGACTATAGTCCATTTCATAAGAGAAAGAAATCGGGTTAACAAGAGGACATTGCACGGTGGGTTGGGTGGCATTCTCCTTTTGAAGGGACTAATGGCCGAACATAACATCTCGAAACTTACCAAGTGAATTTCATTTTACCTGACTCCCGGAACTCGTAGACCAGGTTTTACTAATTCATGCAATGTCAGGACTAAAATTCATAAGCCACTGATTGAGATGTACTTTCTATGGCCTTGTGTGATATTATGTTGTTCAGTTCTGATTATGTTTGAATTGGCAAAAAGAAAACTGGTTAGTCATAGCTTCGACCAGTCTAGATTGACAAGACACTATGTATTGTCTTGACGTTGAGTTTTTAATTAAAGGACTTCTCTAAAGAGGTTTTTTAATCAGGTTCAACTAATGAGACAATTGAAACCTTCATGTGTGACTTAAAACACTCCTAAAGCTTTTGTACGCGCCAAGATGAAAATGAACGTAAGACTGACACGGACGTGAGGCTGACAAATTGTAACATTTCTTTAAACATTTTTTCCTCTCCTTTTTCTAACACAGTTCACCGATGGAACGCCCCGATCAAGAAGCACAAGAACAAGCCGAGGACGAAGCAGCCGAAGAAAGTTAAGTTCGTAGGTGAGTGAGTGGCTAGGAGACAAGGAGGCGCCACGCCCATTGGTCGATAGCCGCCTCTATGTCGCTCGCTTCCTTTTCTCTATTTTTGATTAATAGATTACTTTTATTTCTCCCTTTTACTTTTTTCTTTGTTTCAGAGTTTATGCTGATTATTTTTTTTATTTTAGCTTTTTACAGCTTTTTGTAGATGTTTGCATTTAGCTGTTTATTTCAATTTTTTTAATGCATACTTTAAAAATTATCATGTTTACTTTGCCTTCATTTTATATTAACTAGACCTCATTGCAATTATTTACAAAGAATTAAATGAATCTTTGGAATCGTTTCAAAATTTAAATGTTACAATTCACAGATGGTTCTGAATAAAAATTATATTAATTCAGTTTTATAAACAATGATTGATCATTTAAGTTGCAATCATATAAATTTTATATTAATATAATTTTAACAATGGGCTCGGGCAAGGGCTATATAGTTTCAGAAACACTTTATCATAAATGTTCTATTGAAATAGACACGGGGCTATGGATATAAAGTACTTAGATATATTATACATTTAGAGATATTATTTTATATCTGAAACTCTTTGTTTTGTATTATGCCCACTAACAAAAGCGTTTCGAATTTTTATATTAATTAAATGTGTTTTATAGAGTTATAAAAAAAAAAATTAGAATGAAATTTTCAAACTTTCATTATTTATAAACGCGATAATACAACAAGGAAATAGTAAGAAAGTACAATTCCGTCATTTTTGGACTGTTGTTAATTTCAAATAACCCCCTTGAGCACAAGGAGCTAGCGTGTCTAAGCACCGTCTGACCACTGGCGCCGGTGGTTGGCACGCAGCTCCTCTTCCGTGGTTTTCGTCCTTACCAGCAGCAATGGTGCATTGCAATCATCGATACGCTAGTTGTTCTATAGTAAGAGTTCAAATTAATTCCCCCGGTGGGAATGATTTCAATGCTACTTGTCTTTATGCCATTCTGTTATGTTGGAAAGATATTTAGGGTTTTCGAGAAGCTGTATTAAAAAAAAAAAAGTGATGGATAAATAAAATGCCTGAGTGATATTGTTTAAAGTTTAATCGAATAAGGGAATAATAATCGAATAATTTACTCAGGAATCCATGAATCCCCAGAGAGCCAGAGAAAATAAATATGAGTTGGGCGTGGAATGGGATTGCAACTTGGTTGAGGAAGGGTATGTCTACTTCGACCAGCCATCTATGTGTTAATTGAAAGAATATTAAAAAAAAAATAATTTGGCCTCTAGATCTCGGAGCCAATAATCAAAGAAGTGGAAATTTAAAGAGAGTGCTAGGGGGTTGTGGGTTACAAAAGAAGAAAGATATGATATGGTTAATTAAATGCGACAGCATTAATTGAAAAAAATAACTACACTTATTAATATCGTCTTAATAAAATAAAATCAATAAATAACGATAATAAAGAGGCTTTCGTATATGCACATTCTAATTTTTTTTCTTACATTTATTCTCCCACGGGCCTGAATGATTGAAGGGATTAGAGGGACGGGATCTGTTATAATATGAACTCGCTAATAAGTTTAGAGTATTGAAGAGGTGTGAGTAGAGGAAATTTTTATGTAAAGAGGCAAGGAAATGTTGCTGGCGAAGGAAAAGGAATAACTATTTTTTAACTTTGAGCAAGACATGGTTGTAAGAAGGGATCTTTGGGGCAAATCTCAGTTCGCAGTTCGTGAGACTTCATAACTTCTTAAGTTATGAAAGTGGTTCACTCAACCTTGTGAAGGATAATTGAGGTGCCAAAGAAGGTACAGGTTGTGCTAAACAAAAAAAAAAGAACTCATTTCATTTAAATTGTATATGGCTGAATGACATTCCCCCCCCCCATTATCAATCATGATTGCTGTATTCGTTAGGCTGTGTATTGTTTGATATCGAACGATATTAATCGGTGAAAAGTGCTTTCTGTCTTTGCGTTTATTTCAATATCATATTAATTTAAGCAGCACAAAATTCAAAACGAGTACATTTTCATGTTGAATTTGATATAATTATAATTCACTTTTGTACTGTCCTGTTATGAAACAGGTTGCAGATGAAAGCTTTTTATGATTAACGATATCTAATTCAGACAGACCTGTTAGAAATAATTAAATCAACATTTCATTGCGTTAATGGCTAGAGCCTGTGAGTGTGGGCACATTATTAAGCCTTCCAGCTGTTCTGCCTCTTAAGAGGATAACGCCTTCGCATTGTCTTTGGTGTTTTGCTCAAGCAACATGCCATTATCTCGGGTATCCTCCTGTCCTAGTTTTGTTATT
>NW_027106871.1:113814-118255 GCF_000696795.3 Halyomorpha halys | reverse complement strand
ATACCTCCCACCCTTTCAGTAAACATACCCTTAACCAAGGAAAACTACGCTCTATCGAATTGCCTAAGGCCCCACCAGGTCCCCTGTAGAAGAGATCGTTGTAGACGAGTGTGTTATGGCTTCACCCTTGCAACCTCGTAACTGCAGCAGGTTTAATTTGGATTGGGAAGGTTAATTTTTATTTCATGCAATCGCACGGAATGAAAACTCGACCCCTCTCACTTTGGTTAGAATAAGGTGGTAACCTGTCCGATAACTACCTCCTTCCTTCCTTCATATGCTAGAAAGGGTATTAAGAAAAAAACACATTCAATTTTATTTTCCATCATGTCCTGAAGTTTCATTCGTGTTTTTCTTGATACCAGAGATAGAAAATTAAAATCTCACAATATTTTCAAGCCATTGTGTTTTAACTGAGCCTCACCATACGTCATGGTTGACTAAGTATGGTACCTGAAAATAATGCGAAATAAAGTAAACAAATTGCATAGTTGTTTTGTTTTCGTCTTGATGTGGTTCATGTAAGTTCTATAAACAAAATTGTTTCTTGCGTTTATTGTATTAAATAAATATTTTTTTATATAAATGCCATGTGTATGTATTACTTAATTTTGAAAATATATATATTTCGTTTTTCTTTTTTTTTTTTTTTAATGCCTCTTGTATTGCAATTTGTTGTGCAATTGTTTGTGAATTAATGTTAATCTAGCTATGCGCTTGATATAACCTAGAAGTTAGTGATATGTAACTTATTGTTGTTGAAATGTATTGAAATTTTAAGCATTTATAGCAGGAAGTAGATAAGGTAAAATATTTTAATTTAGTTTTTGCATATATTTTCTTTCTTATTTGTAGCTCGGTATTCACAGTAGGGTTCCATGTGTATTTCTATCCTATAATCAGTCATTTTTTATCGCACGAATGCTTCGCATTAAATCTGCATGTAGATAAACAATATAAAAATTCTTTTTTTTTTTTTTGTATATTTTTGGAATGAATCACTTTAGTTATAATTGTACGTTGTAATGTTTTAAAGCTTAGTATAAGGTTATTTTATTTGATTTTAATATATTTCATTTACTCAGATCGTGAATTTTCGTTTTTGAAAGAGATATTTCATTGCAGAGAAAGAAATGTATTTTAAAAATTACTCTCTTGGTTTTGTTTTTTTTTTTTATGAAATAATGGAGTAAAAACTTTTTTTAAAGTCAAGAATTATTGCTTAACTTAATGTTAACAAAGTTGTATGAAATAAAATATATTAAGGATTCCTCGGTTTTTATTTCGTACTACATAGTGTTTCGAATTATTGTTTGAAATGGTTCTCTCATTTTCAGTCTAGACATTTTTAGTAGTTGAGTTCATATGATTCGATTCGATAGAGACCTGTATAAAACGGAGAGTTATTGATTTTTCATGTTAAAATTTGTCTTGTGTGATTTTTTTTTTTTTTTTTTACAATTCTAATTTAATGGCAGAGTAAAAGTATTATAGCATTTTAGAATTATTCTATAAAGTTAATTATTCACGTAGCTATTATGTAACAATCAATCTTTTTTTTTTTTACATTTTAACTAATTTTAATCAGTCACTCTAAGTCATTTTACTATTAATTAAAATAATATTCGATAAGGTCAAAGGTTACATTGTACAGCCTTTGAATATTTTATTTTGTGGTGTTAATAATCCTGTTGTTTTATAGGCATATTATTTTGGGAATGTAAAAAAATAAACTTGATTAAAAGCAGGTCAAGTTTAATGTGTCTCTTTAGTTCTTAAACCCTATTTTGAACTCAAAGATTTTTTGTATGTGCCAGTTGATGATGGTGTTTTGTTTTCTAATATTCCTGATATTTGCACCATTTAGCTAATAATTAATTTTATTATCCTTATTTTGTAGCAACTGAAATCAGGTGCAAAGAGCAGTCTAAGGGAGGACTGAAGTTCGATGTCATCATCGCAGATCCAGCAATCCCACCCCCAAAGAGGCCAGGTTCACCTAACAATAAGACCACCTCAGCTGAGAATATCGAGGGAAAGCTGAAGGCAGCTGAAGAGAGAAGGCTTGTATGTATTAATGGCTTTATATGTAGGTTTATGAAATGCATGACGATTTTTATGTATTTTAATGAGGTAAAAAAACAAAACAGGAAGATCGCTGATTGACGATGTGTAATAATAGGAAGATGGTCCAGGTGTGGTCAGAGGAAAACTCAAATAGTCGTAGAACTATTTTTTTATGAGCTAACGTTTTGTCACACGTTGTAGGGCTTCATCAGGGTTACAAAAGATACAAAAACTTAAATTATGTAAACATAAATTAAAAGGATGTACAGTGAAATGTAAACATTAAATAAAATAATAACAGGGTTTAGACAATTGATGAAAATAGAAATAACAAAATATAAAAAAAAAGAAGAAATATAAAATAAAGTATACACTAAAAGATGGAAAAACAGAGATTTTACTCGTATCCCCCTTTTTCCATCTTCTTTTTATTAAAAAAAAAAACAAAACAAAAAACAATGTTAAATTACAAATTTATAAATCTTATCCAAGTTATTGCAATTAATTGCTGAGTCCATTTCTGTGAAACTTTGAAAAACAAGAGAAAAGTGTCAGGGTGTGTTGCCTTTATAGCATGATACCTCAGATCTTATATCGTGTTTTTCCGTACAAGGACTAATTGCATTAGTACCTCACAAATAGATGTAGCTGACCATAATGAAATCTCAATTTTTAGGAAAATATGACTGATAACCTAGCATAGAACAGTTTAATTTCATGCTGTACTTGCTGATTGGGAGGAATATTATTACTCTTAGTCTTAGTGTTCCAAGTCGTATGTAAGTCAATATTAATTAGAAATAAATAAGACTTTCTAATAATAACCTATCATACATCAAAGTAAAAAAAAAAAATTAAAAGAAATTCTCTCAATAAACCTTTCAGAATCTAATAAAAGTTAAAAACAAATAAATATGTTTCTAATTGTAGAGAAATTAGAAGTAGATTATAATAACTGTCCATTAGGCTGGCAATCCACAGCATTCCCTGCGAAAATAAATATAATTAAAAAAAATACTTAGTTTCTAATAAAAAAAGAATTTATAATTAGTTGTTAAAAAATTATTTATTATTGGTAACTTTAATTTCAATAATTAGTTCAATAAATTATTCATTGATAATTAATGACCTCAACTTGTTACAATTAAAGTAATTCAGTGGAGAATTGTTATTGTTAACATTAAAAATTCAGTAAAATACTTAAATTGGAGTATACCATATAATATTGGTGATAAGCTGAGGAAATTGGGCATCGGGGGAAAGTATGAAAAATCTTTTGATTCATTTAAATTATAGTGTATGCAGATTTATTTTACAATTGCCTAACTATCAGTTCCAAATAATATATAATATAAATAATGTTATAGTTAGAAGATTATTGCAAACTTATGGTTTCATGGACTACATAGTACCATTGTCGGCTACATGTGGTAAATTTTAAGGAGAAAAGGCTGTTCAATGTACAAACAGGTTTAAGATTACTCTGCTATTAACTGGGTAAAGCAGACAATGAAAGTTTTTGTAGTAGTGTATTTTTAAATTTCAGTGGAAACTTGCAAATTTGTCTCTCTTTTGCCCCCTTGTATATTTCTCTTTACAATGAATTATAATGAGGTGTAGGTAGTTGACCGTAGATTAAGGCTTGGATAAGTTTGTCAGGAGGAGGGGGGTGCGGTCAGCAAAGAACAACATAAATAAACAAAACAATATTTATTTATTTTATGCTGAAGTTTCGACCTGAGTTTCAGGTCTTCATCAGGGCTATAGAACAAAAGAGATAACAACAACATTTAGTGAAACATAAAATTGAAAAGAAATAGTATACAAACAAATTTGGAATTATACAAAATATTAAATTGAAAAATAAATGATAAAAAATTGATAACTGATAATTGAATAGTAAAAAAATATATATATTGATAATCTTGGAATTAGATGGTAGTAGATTGAAAACAGTGAAAGATGAAATATAATATCATGAAGGTAAGAAGATATGTATAATATAAGATATGCAAGTAATGTCTAAAAAACTGAAAAAACAAGTATTGAACAATATGACAGATAATGAAAATATAGTGAGTGACTTATATTTGAATTTAATTCAGATATAATGGGAAGTTAAATAAAGTATAAAATATTTGAATCTCTCAACATGGCCGCAATTCAACGGACTTTGGGAGGATAGGTGCCGCCATCTTTTTTATTTTGAATAACATATTTTTACTTCATATCTGACTGGTGAAATTTAGTTAGCTTGCTTTTTGGTTCAATAACATAAATAAACTATACTGAAACTGTATTTAACATTGATCCATAAAAATAAAAACATACTAAAAATCATTTATTTAAAAAAAAAAACTATTTACTCAAAAAG
>NW_027106871.1:88291-113758 GCF_000696795.3 Halyomorpha halys | reverse complement strand
TATATATATAATATGATCTAAAAACAACTGGGCTCTAAGATACATCCTCCACAATTCTTCTCTACAGTGCCTAACTTCATAACCACCGACTCGCTACTCATTGTCCAAAAATACTTTATAACCTATGTTGCTTAGATGAATCAACAACATTCAGTAGATCAATAAAAATGTTTTATAGTAGACTAAGACTAGGACAATATTTATTTTTGAGAATTTTATTTCTCTCCTGTTCCAACAAGGTTTGAACTGGTACAAATAGGCCTTAGAGTCTGGCTGGTTGAACCAACGTTGGGAGCACTTTCCTAGGGGGACTTTCTTGTTGGGAATCATAGAAAAATATGAAAGCGTGTATGAGATAGAATAATTTACTCCAATTATGAAGCAACTAAATTAGGGACGTATTGAATGAAAATATAAAGTGATCTTAATAAAGCCTTTGTTCATATAATTTTTTTGGGGGGGGGGAGGAAGGGAGTCGTTATAAAATTTCCTAAAGGTCCAAATGTTTAAGATGTATTGCAAATACCCTTCAGCTGAACCCAAATACCATATTGTCATCTCGAACTTGATTTAAATATTTAGAATCACTAGCACTTGGTGCTTATGTCCAACAGTACGAAAATGTAACATTATTCTTATTGTTTTATATTTATGTATGAAGTACATAATTGTTGCCTGTATTATATTAGACAAGTTGTTGTTGTCTGGAGCTTTAGGGCGTAAAACCCTGAGGTCATCAACGCCCATGTTTCATGCTTTATAATTCTGTTTCATTTGTAATTCTATTTCATTTTATTTTTCTCTTTAAATAATTTTAAAAAAAAATTTAAATAATTACTTCTTTTGGTATTTTTTATTATGTATAACATATTTTCTGGTTTAAATCTTATTCATAAGGTCATTCATTTTTAAGAAAACTAAGACCATTTCCACGTTCTTCTGGTCATCATTCAGAGCATCCGATACACTCGGTCCTACTCCCAATCTACTCAAGTTTGCAGAATAAACATGGTATTTTTCTAATATGTGACTGATCGTAAGTACACTGTTGCAGTATTGACATTTTGGCGGTGGCTGCTTACTGATCAGATATCTACGAGTTAAACTCGTATGACCTATTCTCAATCTGGCAATAGCTACCTGCTCCCTGCGATTGGAACGGTTTGATGTGGTCCATGGTTTAGTGGTTTTTTTGATAGTTTTTAATATATTAGACAAGTGAAAAGAACTCCCTAATATTGATCTATGAGTAAACAAATCATCTATTCATCAACACTACAGACTACCTACAAAAACATGCTCTGTAAAGGCGGTTTAAAAAATAATTGTTTGTGTTCATAAAAAATATTTTGAAATTAATGTTGCGTTTCCACAACTTTGAGCAGAAATTGGTTAATTATTATAATTATATTATTCAGATTTAATGCTATTATTTATGAGGTTTTATATCAATTAATATATTATATATTTATTTTAATCTGATAGAGATTGATAATTTTTATTCTGAACATAGATTGCACGTTTCTCTGGTATTCAATTTCAGAGTTTGGAAGCTAATAAAATGGCCACATTGGCTGCCCAACTCTCCAAAATCGAAGAGGCTTCAAAAAAGAAGGATGAACAAAATTCAGTGTTCATCAATCAGACAAAAGAAGCGCTTGAACAAAAGATGGAGACTCACTTAGAAAAACGTGAACAGTACATATCGGAAATCAAAACAAAACTTAAAGATCATGTAAGTATTTTTTTACATAGCATTTACTTTATACATTAATGTAGTCAATTCTAATCATAATATTAATTATGACAGAAATTTATATTGTTTAGTTTTTAGAAAATTTTAATTGTTAGTATTAACTACAAATCCCAAAATTCAATTTTCCTTGTGACAGAGGGATATTTATTTATTTTCTAACAATTTTTTTGAGTAGTTTTGTTTTTATTCCTTTTTGTGTGAGTTTGTAGAGTTGATTTCAGGTTGTAAATATTTTATCATATTTGTATTATATATGTAAAGCAACTTATTATATTTGAGTAATTAGTAGTCTTAGATTGTGATTTTTTTTAATGTCTGTTTTTACAAAACACTTTACACAAACAGGACTTGTAATTTTGTGTGAATCATATTGAAAAGTGATAGTAGGAATTTTTAGAGTGGGTGAATATGATTTCATTTAATTATCTTTTTTGTTAATAGTTTTTACTTTTGTTACAATATTTATGTAAAAAAATCACAAATGGAAATATTTCACTTTTTATTACAAATTAGATATCATCTCCCAAAGCTTCGGCTCTGATAGCATTTGTCCTCTGTATATATGGTAAAATATATTTTCAAGATGAATAAATATTCACCCAACTATCATTGTTCATATTCACTTAATATTACACGTGTGTTGACTTCTGATAGCAGTTAGTAATCACTATTTGCATCTATTGCATGTTAATTTTAGCTGGAAGGAGTAGAGAAAAGTCGTCAACTCCTCGAGCAACAAACTCAAGATGTTCGCAATGCAGTAGAAGAGAAATTGAAATCCGCTGCGGCACATCGTGATGAAAATATCAAAAAAATCCTTGATAGGCTCAAAGAACATGTTAGTATTTACTCAGCATTTTTACAAAATTCATACAGTTCTGCTAATTACTGTTTATATTTTATTTTTTTAACAAAACAGTTATTGGAAAAAATTTTATTTATGTTTTAAATTTATATTAAAATTATTGTAGGGAACTGAAAAGATTCCAATTTTCAAAGCAATAATTCATAATTGTATACACTTCATCATGAGCTTTACTATTATATTTTTTTTAAAGGCTATTTAGTTTAAAAAATAAATTAAATGATTAATATTTAGGTTATTAACATTCTCAGTAAACATCCGAAGTCTCTTAAAATTCAGATATCCATTGTAATTTATATGAAACAGTTCATGGATAATTATGAAATGAACTATATCCATTGCTGTATAGATATATCTTTATATTTACTGTTACAATGAAATAATGTTTAAAAATTCCAATAATTTATATTTATACAATAAGTTTAGATAAAAGATGTTATTCTTTCAGATGAAATATTGTAGTTTGATTGGGCTGACATTAAAAGACTTAGTTAATTTTTCTTCCCTACAATAAATAAATTTTATTTTTTGACCTTCTATTTTTAAAGTTGTTCATATGAATGAAATCAAATTTAAGCGAAGCCTTCAAACCTCATTTTGCCTTTTTATGAGCCCCTAAGTTAAAAAATGTGTGTTTAAAAATTCTTGTCTTGCATTTTACTTATCCATCATTCCATTACTAGCTATTGAACATCATAAGGATGGATAGTTTTCAATTAAAGCTTTGTTAGGTTTTTTGTCCATGTTCCTGAATGCTTATGTTTATCTTTTTTAAATTGTTTTCTATCTTTAAACTTGACAAATCATGTTTGTTAGGGATAGCAGTGTAGTCCTGGTTATCAGAGCAAAAAATGTTTTACAGGATAAAATAAAAATTGCCATTCGATAATGGAAAAATGCTTTTATTTTTGAAATGAGAGAATTACATATGGTATTTCTATTAAAAATGATATTTATCAATATAAATATAAAATGAACTTAAAATTATGCCTAAGTTGAACAATACAAAATTCTTTTTTGAATCTAACTAATAATAATTAAAGACGAAGGAAACTTGTAACTTAATGGTTTAGAAAGATTAAATTTTAAACATTATAGCTATATGCTATTACTAATACATTAGTGCTAATTTTCTAGTAATTCAGTTCAACAA
Source organism: Halyomorpha halys (assembly GCF_000696795.3). Taxonomy (NCBI): domain Eukaryota; kingdom Metazoa; phylum Arthropoda; class Insecta; order Hemiptera; family Pentatomidae; genus Halyomorpha; species Halyomorpha halys. The sequence continues at coordinate 109,984 of NW_027106871.1, read as the reverse complement.
ATAGATTGATGTTGAAAAAATTTAGCTATTATAAAAATAATTTAAAAAAAAAATAGAAATTTTAAAGAATTGTTTTCGTTATAACATGCTGAACACATATGAAATTATGTTAAAATCTTATTTCTTGACTTGATTTTTATTGGCTATACCATCCATGACACTAATAGTCAAGAAGAAAAAAAAAAATTCTGTCGCCATGGGGAATCATGAAACTAGATTACTAAATGGCCTAAATTAATGATTTATGTTTGTTAAAAATATGGAAGAACTCTACTTGGTATTGCTGGGTAGGCTCATGAAGAGCATGTGGGGGTATATGTGATCAGCTTTTATACAAAACAAAAAAAATATTGGTATTATTAGATCAATTGACATTGATTCATTAGAAATTTTCTCTCATTTCATTAACAAAAAATATTTCAAACATACAAGGGAAAAATTATTTGTTTTTAGTAATATTAAATTAAAATAAAAAGTAAACTCTTCAAACAATGTTTGACATTGTTCCTCACTTAACCATTTGTTCATCATATTCACCAATTTTCATTGTGCTCAACTGCATTATTTTTGTTTTCAGACTTTGAAATACTCTGCAGTCATTATTTATTTTATTTTATAACATAAAAAAAAATACCAGTTATTTTTTTTTTTTTATCAAGAGAACCATTAATGTTTACTTATCAACTTAATACATGGGGGAAACTTTATCATCAATCCGATATTTGATTTTTATTTGTTTGAAAGACTTTGTCTTATAAATTTGGAGTTAGTAGCTTCTCTTGAATTAAATAAACAAGCGTAGATTGCAGATATATTATCACATGGAATGTTTCAGTTTGAAAGGTAGAAATCATAAACATTTAGTATAGAGTGAAATAAGTAACGTTTAGTAACACTGTATAAATATATGGTAAATAAGAAGTCAATTTGATTGGATTAACTGCTGTGTTGATTATATTTATTTACCTACCTTCTTATGAAAATGCCATCATTACATTCCATTTTATTTTTAAAAGTAACAATATTAGAAAAAAATAATGAAATTAAAGATATTGTCTTGTTTCCGGTCCTTGTCAAACTAAATTTAATTAATAACTATAGCTGACCTTTTAGTATCTACCTTATACATTTGTTGTAAATTGTATATAGGTATATATATTTTAAATTATAAAATTACAATAATTATTTTAAATGATGAACGTTTTATAATATTTTTCCTCAAGTGGTTTAAACTTATTTCTTAACATAGATGATTGAATTTGTTGATGGTTATTCTTTATAATAACAGGAAATACTAACTAATACTTCTTGCTTGGTGAGTTCATCTCAAATTCTGGTATAGTTAACTTTCTTAGTCTCGTAGGTGTCATGCTAAGTTACTTGGGTTTGTTTATATCTCATTCAGTTGATTTTCTCTATTGTTACAAGTGTACAGGTGTTTGGTCCTCTTCCTGCCAATTAACTTCATATTTTAAGTTTGTTTTAAGGTTCTCATTTGTTTCCAGCATAATTTCTTGATATTATAGGTACCAAGTCTCGATCAAGATGTTACATGGAGATGCCATCTAAATCCATGGTACGTCTTTTTAAGTTCTCTAAGATCACTTAATTATGTCGTGAGCTGTAGAGATATTAAATGAATTTCTTAGTTTAGTGCTTTTGTGCACTACTGTCTGCTCTTGAGACAGTTGCATCACCTGGACAGTCTTAGATGAGCCACTTCATGTTAAGTTAATAAACAATGCCAATAATTATTAAAACTTTTCAAAATTCTTATGTCATAAATAAGTTTTTTAATTTTTTTTTTTAATTATAATGTTGTCGTTTAAAGTTTGCATGTCCAAAATTGAGGCTTCAATTAGGCTTTTATTGCTTTATTTCTGATAATTTAGGGAAGAATTTTAGCAGTTCTAAACCAGTTAGTGAATAAAAATTATATTTATACTATATATAATAGTATATTATATCATTCAAAGTTATGAAATAACTTGCATATTATATAGTTATTCAGATAAAAAGGTGTTGTGTTATAACAAAGTTTAACTTCTTGCTTGCAAGATCCTGTTAATAGGTTCCTTCTTTCCATGGGTATAGATACTTCATTAAATAATACCTATTAATTCAATGGCTTATTATTTTATTTTATTGAAAGCCACAGGTACATCAACACCACAGTGTCTACTCTACCAAACACACTTTATCCACTCAATGATTTTACAGTGAATAAAGGACTCATGTATGTACTCCAAAATAAAACTGATAAACAGCTGTAACTGCTGTTGTCACATCCACGCTTTAAGTACTTGGTGTCTTTCCTTGATGGTATCCAACTTGGTATAGATCATCCTGGCAGCTAACTTTTTTTTATGGAGTCTTGTCCTGGTAAAGTTTTCTTCATCGAAAGGAGCTTAGTTTGAACATGTGTGTTTTAAATATAAAATTATTTTCCACTATTGAGGCCCAAGATTTTAGGAATCAGTGATTGGATTTTATATATATAAGTCTTAAACTCCTGAAATTTTAGAGATTAATAACATATTGAGTATCATTCAATATTAAGCACATTTGTCTTAAATATACAGGATATCACAGTATAAAGGTTAACCTCACCCTGTCCCCTAATCTCTGCAATTTTTGGAATTTTGAGTTGATTTTCGGTGACCATGAGAAAGATTAAAATGTTGTCTATCTTTTGAGATATTGTTGATTTCTTTAACCTTCTAGCTCAAGAATTTCTGAAAGAATCGGAGTTTCCTTTTTTTTTTTTTTTTTTTTTTTTTTTTTTAAGGTTTCTGATAGTATATCAGATTTTAAGACATATTTATACTAAGCACTTTTTCTATACAAGGAGGCATAAACCATTAACAATTTTTTTTACTGTTTTCAATGATTTTTTGTGAGAAAAAAAACACCAAAGAACAAAATGTTTTAGGCTTTCATTTCCAATAAGAATCTGACTTGAGCATTGAGGCTTCATCATCATGATAATCATTTTAGTCCTCTCAGTCAGTCAGTCGAAGAAACTGTAATTAGGGTTCTTATGGGGAAATATATTCTAAAACGATTTTGCTCCACTCATGTTTTCATAACATTAGAAAATTAACAATAATCTCAAAAGATAGAATATATGCTGCTATTATGACTCAGTGAAAGTCAAAGTAAAATTGGTAAAATTGTAAAAAACTTGGAGGTTGTGGACTTATATACTAGGACATCATGTATGTATCTATTCCTGATTTATGTTCTTCAAATAAGTTGAATCTAATTGTTTTCATTTAATTTGTTGCTTAAATGCGACACCTCTCCCATTCCTATTTTGTTGTTTTTTCATTAATATTTTTTGAGTTAATATTCTTCATTATTACTGAGAATGAGTAATTGAATGTTGTTTGTTCATACTTATAGCTTAATCTAGTAAATTTAAATTCTAAGACGTATAGTAAAGCACATTATGGTATTAAGTGATACAATTATGAATGTAGGAAAAACTTAAAAGTATATGAAACTTTTTGATATTTCACAATGTATCTGTTAACTTGCATGCTTATTTTTTTACTTTTTTTTTTAAAGCTTTTTTCTTTTCTTTTTTTTATCCAATTTTACGCAATAGGAGGATCAAGTTAAAAAAATCAGAAATAACTGGCAAGAAAAAATCAATTCCCTTGAAGCACAATTGCAAAGCAAAATGGATTCTGCTATCATTCGTAAACAACAGATTGAAGCTGAGCAGAGGGAAAAGTTGCGCACGCTTGTATGTAGATTTTTGTTTTATGCAACTATTTTTGTTTGTGTTTCTGCACTATTTTACTGCTTTTTTTTTTTTTTATTTTGCATGCTAATTTTTTTTTTTTGTTCTAACCTGCTTAGAATAATTTGAAGTTTATGAAAATAAATGAATTGAAGCTAACCTTAGAAGATATGGAAAAACAAAGTGAAAAAGTTAAGGAAATTCAAGAAAAAATTGAATATGCGGGAAGTAAGCGTGAACAAGAAATAGCCAAAAAACTTGAACCAATAAAAAAGAATGTAGGTACTTTTTTTGAAGGTCTTATAACTTCAATCTATACAATTCAATTTTATTTTTAAAAACTTTCCTCAAATTCTAGTAAAAATTTACTAGAATCACATTCCTGTGGTTTGTAAGCATAATTTTAAGTTTTTAATTGTTAGTCTTTGATAGTTAGTTTATTTCACTTACTAAAATCTCAATAATAAAAAATCTTAATTTCGAGTTGCAAATATTCATACCTACTTAGTGGCATAGCTTCAGTAGTATGATGCACAGGAGTATGTGGTTTCATTATGGTTTCAAATTATAAAAAAATGTTTAATGAGGGAGTGAAGGAAAACTATCTGGACATACAGTTTTCATTTCATTTCTTTTTCCTGACTAAAATAAATGATGAGGGGTCTTTTTTAATGAAGTCCTCATGTAATAACTGACTAAATCAGCAAGTGAATTGAAAGAAAGAATCAATTATAGGTCGAATACAAATTTTTAAGGTGTCTTACCCAAGCCTAGGGGGTTGGACAAGGTGAAGGAATGAAAAAATAATCTTTTTTAAGTTTTAATTTACTATTTATAAATATATTGTGGAGGTAAAATATATCCTTCATAGTAGGACAAAAGGAGTGGAATAGTTTTTATTTTTTATCAATGACTGGCCCTCATTTAGAGGTTGAATGTGGATTAGACATATGATTTAAATATTTTCAGATAATGACCCATTAAAAATATCTTTTATTTAAGTTTATCGATTCAATCCCTCTCCTAGCAACATATATACAGGAAATATGTTTGACACAGGTGGATAGGTTTAGTATTTAGATTCTAGGGTAACTCGAAAAAACGACATTGATGAGGAAATAAAAGCTCGGTTGAAGGTGGGAAATGCTTGTTATTTTTCAATTACAAAACTGCTCAGCTGGTGCCTTCTATTCAAGAACTTAAAAATTAGAATTTATAGAACTATTATCCTTCCCACTGTTCTTTATGCGAGACATGGCCTCTTACACTATGGGATGAACAGCACCTTAAGGTTTTTGAATATAAAGTATTATGTAAAGTATTTGTACCGAAAAAGGATGAATTAATGGGAGAACTTAAAAGGCTACACAACACTGAATTGAGGGAACTACAGCTGGTAAATATAATTCAAGTTATAGCATTGCGGCGTATAAGATGGACGGTGTAAGGTTGTAGGGCTTAGTAAGGAGCGGAGCCATAAAATGTTAACAAACACTGAACCTAAGGGTAAACGACCGAGAGGTAGACGTAATGGGAGGATTGCGTTAAATCTGATTTAGTAGAATTGGGTTTGGGTGGGCATCACTGGAAGGATGTATGTAGGGAGCAATTGGTGGTATCGACAACGAAACGTTGGGTTCGTTAGGCCTTCATTGTTATTCTACTCCTACAATATTTCTTTAATTATTGATTAGTTATGATTTGGGGTCTGGATTTTTATTTATTTAAAAATGGCAAATATTTAAATTAAAAAAGTAAAATGTTTATTAAAAAGGCAAGATATTTACTAGCTTTTTTTTTAAATAAGTATATTCTCTCATAATTGATACAATTTATCATATGTACAACAGAAAAGTACATAGTTGAATATTAAATTTACAATTTATGTCAAATATCATTTTTTCATCAAAATATGTAAGTTTTTAAATTATCAAAAGTAAAACTTTTTCAATTATGTCGGTACAATGTTTTGTATTATGAGAAACTCTTGAATTGAAGCATTCTTAATATTATTTAAATATAGTTGATTCCTAAAATTTTCCTGTTTATTTCTTCTCCAATGTTACATGAACAAATACTACAAGCGAAATGTTAGTTTTAGTTCCAAATTGCTTTTTGTTGTAATAGGTTTTTTTCCCAGTGATTTAACACTTTTACTGTGGTTGACAGCACATTGTTACCACCAGCTACGATCGCTCAGGGTTTTTCCATCTGTAAGAATTTTTGCATTTCCTTTTTTTTTTTTTACATTGTTTTGGATTATTTCATGTTGTCTAAATGTTTTATAGAAAATGTAGAGTCCTATTTCAGTAATTCAGTTTAAAAAAGCTGCTGAATATTCATGTATCAGCTGAATGCATACATAGATTCAGTGTCATATGCGGGTCTTCAACTTCTTGAAGTTGCGGGTCAACAACTTCTGTCATCATCGTCATGGTTAAAAAATCGGTATATAAACTTGAATTGGCTGGGTATTACAGTTTATACATTATATAATGTTTATTTAAATTAAAAGAAAATAAAATAATGGTTTTCTAAGTGAGCTCTTGCAGTCAAAGTGTTAAATTACAAATTTTGGATATACATGGCTTGTATTCATCTGAATAATTACTCTTCCATAAGGATTGAAAGAATAAGGTTCACAAAATTAGGTATTTATTAGACTTTTGGAGAAACAAAGGGAACTATTTTTTGGAGCATTTCAGTTTGAGGGGACTTTTGACCAGGAAACAAAGAAAAAACAACACTTAACACCCCTTTACCTGTTCTATATTAACAAATAACAAAATATTGGGATCTTTCGTTATCCTAGAGGTAACCAACCCATTCTGACCACAGCGGGAAGGTTGAGTTTTCATTCCATAGTACCACCGTGAAATAAAAGTCAACACCCACCCAGACTGGAATCGAACCTGTGCCATTGGAGTTATGAGGTCGATGAGCTGCCCCCTCTACTCCCTACTCTACAACTGCCTGTATGGACCCATTTTTCATTGTTTAAGTGACAAGGATAATAGAATTTCCTGAGAGGAAGGCATGCGGAAATGCCTTTGGTAGGGGATGGGAACCCCTAAACAAAATTACCTTTTATTATTTCTTCCAGAAAAGTAATCAAAATTTTTGAAAAACAATGGTACACTTGCAAGTGATGCTCATTTATCTGCTTTATAATGAGGCTTTTTTTTCCAAAGGTACAATATATAATTTCATTTTTCCTATAAAAACTTTTTCCTTACTGCATTTTAATAATATTGTTGTCTCAAACACATTAGTTCCCTAAGGCAAGTAGTAATACAGCTAGGATGTGAGAGGTAATATTTAATGAGCCAAATCCAAAAGTACATTAGCACTAAAAGCCACTAATATACTAATCTAAATCTATTAAACTATTTAATGTGCTAATTTTATTTCTTAGTTAAACAGGTTTTATATTTTATTGTATGTACATCATGTTCACTTTGTGTAATAATTATTTATCATTTAATCTATCTAATCTAAAATACTGATTTTATGTTTTTGTTTTTTTTTATATAACCATTTCAACTAATTTATTAATTTTACATTTTTCATAATTAAATTAAATATACTACTGAATAAAATTTTTTTTTCATCCTGATGAAAAGGAACATGTTTATGAAAAATATTCTGAGGTCAAATTGTTTTCTTTAAAAAATTGTTTCTTTGTTTTTAAAATTAAACTGCCACTAATGTAACCAGTTAATATATTAGGAACATTGAATACAATTGCTAGATTTGGCTAATAAGGTATTTGAAAATCAAAATTTAAATGGAAAAAATTGAGAATCTGAAAAGAGAATAATGTACTTTGATTTCAAATAAAATAAATACTAACAAAAAGTTATGAAAGACAGATGAAATTATCTTCAATATCTGGAATATCTTGTTGAATTCGCATAAAAAGTTTTTCATCTTGAGTTCCTGGTATCTATTAGTTCACAATGCATGTGTGAACAAACTTTACCCAACCTGAGCTTTATTAGAAGTTGATTAAGAAATGAAATAACTGAAGAGAGCTTGCATTCTGTCGAAGTTTCTTAAGCAATACAAGTACATTGATCTCATTAAGAAAAATGTTTACTAATTACTTGTGAATAATTAGAGTGTCTACCAGTTGGGCGTTTAGAGAATATGTCATGGATTTGGTATGGTGGGAAATTCGCTATATATTTTGTGACAGTAGTAAAAGTTGTCATTAGCTTCGATACCTTCCTTCAGTTTTCGTAAACTGTTGGCTACTTATTTCAGCAGTTTAAAAAAATGCAAGAGTTTTATTGTAAAAGAATTTATCCGAGCAGAAACAATTCTGTACTGCCTACCCTTTTTTAGGGAGGTAATGTTTGAGGAAAGTTATCTTCATCATCCTAGTTGACAATTTTTTTTATTTTTCAGTGTTATTGATTACTTATATTATTGCTGATTCATTTGTCTTTATTACGCACTTCATTATATGTTTATTATAAAAATCATTATATGTGTCATAAAATTTTATGACAGGTTTTGACAATCCCTCCTCTCCCCCCCACACGCACATATATATAAATTTAGTATATTAAATAAATAAACGGTATAATGAATCACATTTTACTTAATTGTGTGCTCAATCTGTAAATAGGTTTGTGTTCAGTTTAAAGGAAAACATACTTTTAAGTGTAAATAAATGTATTCAAATTTACATATCATGAATTCTACAACTTTAGATAGGTATACAGTACAGTAGGAGATAGATACTTGCACCTTAACATAATATGTTTATTGTAGCCTTACAGAAAACTGTCAATAATAATTAATAAAAACAATATAAAAAAAAAAAAAAAAGATCAGTTAGATTAGGTAAGGATTTATAAATCATTAAAACTTTTGTAAAAGTTGGAAATTTTTGGTAGAAGTCAGGAATTTCAACCACTAGTATCGGTGAACATTTAGATTACATGTTTATTTATTATTTACATGAATGTATATATAATGATAAATTTGATTGAGGAATCTATGGGACGAGCCATTGTTGGAATATAGATGTTCCAGAAAGAGGTTTTTTGCATGGATAAGTGAAAGTTGTTAACAAAATCTGATGAAATTGATTTCAATTTCCACTATTCCTCATTTCACACTAATCCTCAAATTTTGATCAAATCGGACTAGCTGTTATTGAAATATAGGATATAATTTTTTTTTTCATTTTGTGTGTCAATACTAAGTTCTTTTTCCTATAATGCAAAAATTAATGTTTTTTAAGCATATTGTGCTTATGCTATAATTGTTCTAGTTATCAGAGGAATTATTTGATTAATTTATTATCTGTAGTTTTATTTCTATATGGTGCTACAATACTTTCCAATAAATTGAAAGGAAATAAATTTCATCATTATGTGTCCTCAAACTTGAAACTATTCAAATGTTTTTACTCTATAATATTCAAATTACTATGTCTCTAATTTTTGCTTTTATAGATAATTTTTAAAACTAATTCAAGTAACTATGATATTAATTCTATTTTTTATTTTTCAGGAGAAACGGGCTGAAATGGTCCGCCAAAACAAAGAGAGACTCTCTCAATGCGAACCAGAGATCGTTTCCTCAGCTTAATTTTTATTCACCACTTAGCGTCACTCAACATCATCGATGTACATCTCCTTTCTTAAATATTAAAGAAACAAAAAGTTTCCATGCCATATTTCTTTTATTGTTTCATGAGGTTTTCAAAATTCTGTTAGACTTCATTTCTTTTTTTCAGTTTTAGTTTACTAGTCAGTTTTAGTTTATGCATCTGCGAAAGCATATCGCTTTAATGATTCGTTTTTCCATTTGACTGAGGATTAAACGATATACAATTAGAGAAGAGGTATATTTAGTAGGGTCTTTCACATCGCCACAGGGTTGGGTTGTAAGCACTAAGTAAGTACATCGAGAATCACACTGCCCATTCCTAAAAAAAAAAAAATGAAGAGAAATGTGATCTAGTAGGGTCCAGTTTAATGTGTTTTCGATTTTCCTTTGTGTGTTTCTTTTTGTTTGTACTCCTGATCTAGCTTTGTTTATAATAGATATATTTTACTTTTTTATGTTATATGTTAAGTTTAGACTTATTTAAAGATAGCTGTATTACTTTTTTCTTTTTAGTTTTAGATACAAGTTTCAAGTTTTGTATCATGTTCTTTCCTTGTAATTTTTCTCCTATGTATCATGTTCTTTTTTTGTATTTTTTTTTAATATGTTTTTAGAATTGTTATATCATGAATCAAGAATCATGTTTTCAACATCGACAACTGATGATTGATGCTCAGGAATATGGCTCCTAATATTTCACGTTGAAGCCTTATAGACTGATATCGGTATTGTCTTTTGTTAAATATATATATACGCTGTTAAAGGAAAGTGCTGATAATGTAATAATTATTTAGTAATGATAAACATTAGGATCCAGGCATCCCCTTAGTTTTATATATTTACTTTAAAAATTTTGTTGTTAATTATTTTTTTTTAATATATTAAAATGGCAGATTCCTATGGATATTAAAATATTTGGAAGTATAAATAAGCTGTATTAATGATTAGCTTTTCTTTCTTTCTTTCTTTTCTTTTTTTTTGGAATTCAAGTTATTAACCGCCTAAGCTCCTGTGTTTGTTTTCAAAATTATCAAATAGTATAACTCTAGATTAAGGAAAAAAGGAACTAATTTATTGTTTTTGTTTGGGAGCTATGATGAAATTTAATTTTATTATTTCTCACTTTCAAAGAAAAATATTTGTTTTTCATAATTTTTAGTTAGCTATATTTTTCTTAACACTAATAATTGTGTGGCATACATTATTATTTTTTTATTCTCAGTTGTATGTTTCTTTTTTATTATTTGTTATACATTCTTAATGTTTGATAACGCTATTGCCTTGTGTATTTTATATTGTATTTTTCGCTTTGCCTTACAAAATGCCTTATGCCTAATTGTAAATTATAATTATATCATATGAAGGTATAAAAGCTTTTTATGAGTGTATTTTTAATATGAAAATAATTCCTTTATGCCTCTTAGTTAATATGTAGTTCATATTCATAGTAAGTATTAAAAAAGAGAACTATATTAAGTCTGTTTCTTTGAATTCCTTCAGTCCCAGAATTTTATATACTTGACATTTATGTAATGTAGAAATTTTATTAATGAAGAGTTTTCAAAAACCACTGCTGGATGAAGGCTAGAACCAAAACAAGATACTTGACATTCCATTTTATCTTAAAAATGGTTTTATATTTTCCAACATTGCATATTGTGACAGAAGTATTCTTTAGTGTACTTAATATGAAGTGTTGGACATACTATATTGTAATATCCAGGTTTGTTAAAATAAATAAAAGGAATTTCACTATCTTTTTATTCTCAGATCTAGATAATGCCTAGATGATTACAAGACTCAGATGAAAAGATTAAATATTAAATAGATATGGGAAATTTATTTTAAATTATATATATAACATTAATGACTCTTATCTCAGGGTGGGTTTTCGAGAGAATCAGAACAAAATGACGTTTAGCTAAATTAATAGCTACTTTTGCAAATATAATTAAATTCTAGATAGAGAAAACCAACCAATTAATGATGAGAAGATAGTTGACCTTGAATAATATATATATGAAGAAAAGATGGTTGGGGGTGCGGTAAAAAATTAACACCTATAAGTTATAAAAGTTATTTAATAATGCCAACGTTTTGGCCAGAATTTCTAGCCTTCATCAGGACTACTAGTAGGAAATCGGAAATCTAAGTGGTTACTTATGGTTCTCAATGTCTTCTTTCTCAAGATGTTACCTCCGACAATAAACAAAGGATTGGTCCTCTTCTTCCAATCCACTAGCGATCTAAACAAAGAGTGACTTTCTTCCTTCAATGATATACTCTCTCGACTATTAAGTAACAAAAAAAAATAACACAAAATAAAAATAAGAGCTGTTGCTCATCGCCAGTTTATTCATTGAGATTCATTGTCGTTTTATTGTAGATTGGAGAGGGTTCGTGTATATGGAACAGTTAGGCTTAAGGATTTCTTTTGTAAGGATCTGTGCCCTTTCTCATCGTGAGAATGTACTAGAGTAGACTGCCTCACGGAACTGTCAATGGTTTTCGAATTAAGGAGAATTTCCCTCATTATTTTTGGAAAGTAGACAATTTAAAAAAATATACTACATTAAATTTTAAAATTGTTAATACTTTTCAAAAAATACTGTATAACAAGTAATGAATTATATTTATCTGTTTCGTCCACTGAATAAATTTATGCGGTCCATAAGAGACCTATTTGAGGGGCTTGTATAATAATAATAATAATGTGACGTCTTAATTTTTAAGATAATTGGAATTTTGTACCAAATGCACTTCTGTTCTGATTATTACTGAACATTAACTTTATAAATAATTAAATAAGAATTATGCAATTTTATTAAACTACTCTACTCTAAATTAACATCAAATTGGTTACCTATTGCCCCAAGACTTTAATTTACCAAAATAATCTCAAGTTCAATCTATTGGGACAATTCTGACCTGTATCATTAATCGTATGTGTTGGGGGATAGATAGGATTTCTAAGGATAACAAATCTTTTTTTTTTTCTTTTTATAACAAAATTTATGTAAGGAATTACTAAGTTATTTTAGCTATTATGTTACACAGTATTATGAATAAAAAACTTTAAAAAATATTTTTGAAAATTAATAAGTGAATTTCAAAAAGTTTCTTGTCATTTACTGGTATATGGAATATACAGTAAGGGAAAATTTTGATTGTGCAAAATTTTGAATTTCAGCTTTAAGCCCTCCCCCTTTTCTTCTTCCCTTTTTCTCTAGCTCTAACAATTTTATTAAACTCGGTAATTCAATGTCTCATCCTCATTGAAATAGTTTGACAGGTTTTTTTTTGTTTTATAATTTGTTTATTGATATTCACAACTGTATTCAAAATATATCTATAATACTCCATGCTCAAAATTCGAAAAGTAAGTTAAAACATCTCAAAACTTTATGGAAATTGAATAAGAAAATATGTAAATTTTATATGCTTATAAACTCGTATATAAGCCGTTAAGAATAAAACAATCTATAAACTTGTTCTTACTTTCGATGAAATATAATTGTATCTATTATACAAATTATAAAGGTAAACTGATCGGATGTTGTAACAAGATAGTAGGTTGCCCTTTATAACCTGATGAAATAGTATCCTTAAAAATACCTTTCAACGAAGACGAAGCTCTATTGATTTCAGTTGTACTATTGAAGGAACCAATACACCCCGAGGGCATATTCAGGAACTTTATTAATTACAGTAGCTGACTGCAGACTCTTCATGTCTGCTTTCTATTTATCTACCACTGACTGTAAACAAAGGATGGTCAGTACCCCATACTTTCAGGAGACGTCATCTCTCCCATGCTTGAACAATAAGAGTATATTTTCTTTATTCATTCTCATGCCTCGGTGGTTGATGTAAACATCAATTGTAGCACAACAGTTTTGAGGTTTTGCTTATGATTTTCTTTATGTATATTTTTCCTTATTACATTTTATTTACCTCTATTTTTTTAAATTTACTTTAAATACAATTATGATACAAAATAACGAAAGTTGATAAAATTTTAATCTATCTCTCAACATAACAGCAATTCAATGGACTTCGGAAGGATCCATTCCACCTTGAATATTTTCTCCATAGTTGATTAATCAAAATTAGTTAGCTTGCCTTTTGTTAAAACAAAATAAATGAACAATATTGAATGTTGATACATAAAATAAAATTAACTAAAACCATCTACATATAAAAACAACTATTTATTAAAAAAAGAGGATATTACAATATGTACGTACTTCCTGTTAAATAAATGAAGAATCTTTGTCTGATTCATTCTTTACTCAATAACGTCTAGAAACAGTAATTCTTGTCTTTTCTTGACTGCTTGAAATAATTGGGCTTGTCTCATAATGCATCACAGTCAAGCATAAATGTTTGTTAAAAAATGGAGTATGTAATATGGCATTAAAGATACAGAGACATTACCAAGATTAATAATTATAACAAAAATGCCTTGTCAACAGAACTCTGGTGTATTATAATTGCTTAAATTTCTTAAAATAATATGAAAAATTGATGTACATGTATGGATTTGTATAATTTATCTTCATTATGGGATTTTAAATTTATCACTGCTTTGAATAGTGGTACATTTGACAAAAAAAAAAGTTTTGGCTTTATTTTGAAATGGATGTGTTCCATAGTTGTTACTGATAAGGGTTTATGTTTCTACTGTGGTCTCTATATGGACTATCTCATAGCTGGCATTGTAGCATTTGTTTTACAAGCAAATCAGCGATATGAACAAACCAAAAAAAAACATAATTGAATAAATACAAAATGGGGGGGGACTTAATTCTGATGCTATGTCAAATAAGGAAACATTTTGGCCATAAAATGTTTTAAAATAAATACGAAAAAGTCTAGAAGTATTTACATAATCATCAGCAAATATTTTTTTTTTAAATGAAGAAACTTTAATAAAGACAATCTTTACTAAACAATAAAAAATTAAATTCTTCCACTAAGTAAGAAATAATTCTTTTCGCTGATGTAGATAAAACTTTAAATTCATAACCAAGAAATGTCTAGTTAGAGAGGATGTCAGGAATGAGAAATTCTAATAAACGAGGGCTTAAAATGACAAGAAAGAATTATAACAGATATTAAGAGGAAAACAATTCTAGTGTGATTCAGACAAGAAAGGAATGTAAGTGAACTTTAGTTCTGATGGATTTTTTTCTGTGAATGGAGTAAGGATTTAATTTGGAGATTATAGATGTAGGAAGTGTGATGGATGGGTAAACACTACAATGTAAGTAAATATTTTCTATGGACTGTGGTGGGTTTAGAGCCACCTTAACTCAAAAAAATGGAATACTTGAGTCTCAACATTCCAAAAATATACTTTACTGAAGCTTAACCTAAAATCTGTACTAGACAAAGATTTTTGACCAACATTTTGAGGAACAACAAAATTGCATCACTTACAGAGTAAATCACTATCACTAGCAACTACAGCAATATGAATTTAGTTGATGATAATGATGATAATGTGAATATACATGTATTTCATCCAGTAATATATTTAGCTTTAATGAAGTATTTACCAGACAATGTACTAAGTCTGTTGAATAGAGCAACATATACATGGAGTTATAACAATAATAAGATATAGTTATTTTTGTTTAATTAAGTCTGATAAAATAATATTTAGGAAGAACAGAAATGTTTAATATGTATTTTCATCCAAACAATTTGTCTCTCTGGACTCTTCCAATCTACCTCAGTGATACCAAATTCATAAAACAAAATATTAAATATTAGTTACTTTAATAATTAGAGTTTAAATTAAATCATACATATTTAAAAATAAAATATGAAATTATAACGAAAAAAGTAATATTTTAAATAGTTAATAGTCTAAATTTTACTTTTTAAAACTTTACCAACATCCCTTTTTGCTTGGTTATATATAATATAATATTCCTTAATTACAGTTTTCAAATTAAATAAAAAGAAAAAACAGAATATTTAAAATATAAGTATTTTTTTGTTAATATCCGTGTTAATTAACAACTTATTAGCATTTTGTGTTGTACATTTAATATAGGGTTGATCAATATGATTCTTTTTAAAAAAATTAGATATTATTTTAAAACATTTATTTATTTATTTTATTTTTTATGTATTAATATTTTTTGAGATAATTAGTTTATAAGACATAGTAACTCGCTGAGAACAAGTTGGCCTCGCCCGTTTTCCGAAGACGCTATCTTTTGTGTGGTGTTCGTGAATATTTACTTTATTTGCATTTAAAAAAATCAAATTCGTTACGGACTGTTGCAAGTTTTTAAAGGACGTTTTTACGTGAAAAGAATCCATATTTGAGTGTTGATTGAAAGATTAGTTGAAGTATATTATTAATAGTGATCCTTTGTGAAATTTAGTCCTTCCGTGGCTGCCATTTTGTGAATTATAAAAAATTATTAAGTTTTTTTTTTTTGTGTGGCTGAACCTAATTTTTAATTCCAGAAGATGTGAAGGTAAGAGACATGACTTTATATATATGTTTTATGAAATTGCATAAATTGGTTTATATGAGCATGCATATGATTATCTGGGAGAATAATTTTTAGCTTGTATTTAAAAAAAATATATATATTTTATTCATTTCAATAACTATCAATTATATTGTAACTATCTTTTTAAATATAATTTTTCTTTTTTTTTTAAATGATATGTGTTCAAACTTATTTGTTTGTTATTTACTTGAACTTATCTATAGTTGTATTAAGTTCTAAATAAGTAAGTCTGAATAATTTCGCCACAGAAATCTCGTCTATCAACATAGAGCTACCCCCTCCCCTGCTGATATTGAAGCCTTCCTTGGTTACAAGTTTTATCTAAGGATTTTTTTATTTGGTTGTCATAAGATATTTAGAGAAGTTGTTTACTTCAAATCTATTATACTTAAGTAGTTTTTAGTTTTATTAGAATGTGTTTAAAATTAAATCATTGCTTAAGTTGTTCTCCTTATGTAGATATTTTTTATGAGAAATCCAATTTTCAAGTAACCATCTTCAACTGGATCTTTCTATTGTTGATGAGCAACAGTTATTATTTCAAGATAAAACATATTATTTAATTTAAACACTCCCATGAGAAAGTAATTTTGACTTAAACTAAGTTGATCATGAGTTGAGAAAAGTGTTGTATTAATATTTTTTGAAACATACTTTGCATTAGTGAAATATCAGTACTACTAAAGATTATATTCTAATGATTCGGTATTTTTTAAATTCAAATATGGAGTTGAAACAAAAATATGTAAATTTGTGTTGCGGTGTTATGTTCTAAGTAATTTCTACTTAAATACTTCAAACTTGGTGATATAGCATTTGGTTGCATAGTTCAACAAGTTAATGTGATTGAGGATACATGATTGTGATCAAAATTAAATAATTTAAGGTACCTTCAAAACATTTCTACTTAAACATATTGTTTAATTTAGTGTGCAGTAAATCTATCCACATTATATTTGATTATAAGTGATGTGATTATAAGTGTATTTATAAGTATAAGTGATTATAAGTGTATTGTGTATTCATAACATCTGATTGTAGATAAAACAAGGAAACAAAAGGAAATTTCTGCAGATGCTTGGGATGATTATGTTAGATTTGATTGTTTAGATTAACTTATAATGGAATACTTCTAGACAGTTGGGGGTGTTCTATGCTGGACCTTTGTTATTCTGAGTATTAGGAAAATGTACAATTATGAACATCTTTAAACTATTTATTAAGTTTTTAAAAATTACATTATTCCATTAACTGTCAAAATCCACCTATGCACTTATAACTATAATTGTTGCATAACCATTTTAAAAATGTGCCGGATGGCTCTGAGTGTACTAAGGGGATCTATAGTCCTCTTTTAAGAGTATAGCCCTTTTCTTTTTTTTAAAGTTCTGTCTTGCCTTAGATTAAGTGCCTTACTTTGTTGAAAGTTAAAGATGGATTTATAAATCTCAGTTATCCATTGATACTAAGCCGACCTATTAAATCTCTTTGGTTGGTGTTACTTTTATTAATGATATGCTTATGAAGATAATTATAATATATAAGAATAACTTCTTATTAAATAGGAAGTTAATAATATGATTTTTTCTTCTAAGGATTTATCATTTTATTGTACAATATTATTAATTTATCACATATTGTTACAATGAATAAAATATCCCTTCTGTTTATAGTCTTTTTTCATGAATTTATTTGTTTCAACACTGATAAGGTTTCTCTTATCAGATATCTCTTATTACTTATGCTGTGATGGTTTGGCTTGAATTTTTGATCCTTATCAGGATTACTATTGCTAAAAGTTTCTATGAAAAAACAGAGAATTTGATCTCAATTGGTGTTAATTAGTATAAATATTTATTAATTTGTGCAAGCATCTTATTTCATTTTACTCCAACTCAGTCTCCTCTGGACTTCAGCTGCCCGTGGGCCCTAGTAATTCATTAGAGTTTACTTTTCCTGAAGCTGGTTTCAAAATATCCCTTGCTGGATTCATTAAAAGAATGTTTTCTACTTTTATTTCCCAACCAAGTTTCCTAGAGGATTAGATAGACAGTTACAGTAAAGATACTTTTACTGACAGTATAATCCATTGAAGTGCCTTCTATAAAGGAAACTATTAAAAATTGTGTGGAGGTGTAAAAGCACTTGGTTCATCGGAGGATACTCTGATTGGAGAAATACTCCCAACTAGTGCTATAATCTTATCACCTCCGACTGGGCTAAAAATAACCTGATCAACTGAAACTTTACAACTTTTTAAAGAACAATGCTCTGCAAGTGTTGGTAAAAGGTAGCAAACCATGCAAGAATATCTTCCTATTTATTAATTCCAAGCACGGTGATGGATGAGAATCCTCTCGACCAGAGTATTCTTAGTATTTTTTTTAGTAACATAGCTATTTTCCGTATCCCATAGTTGTATTAGATATAGACAGCTACTGTCTTCTTTTATTAAAAATTTTTTTATCTCAAACGTTCTCACATATATAGTATTCTTCTGGAAGTACCTTTCTTATCAAAATTTGTCAAATGAGCAAACGTAATCCAAGGGTCAAATGATTAAATTAAGGCTGAAGTTTGGAGTTTGATTCGTAATCAGCTGTCTGCATCTATATTTTTGAGAATTTCACATTCGTGAATTGTTAATTTATTTTTGCTTAAAAAAATTATTTCTAGTTGGAGTAGGATTAGTTGAATTGATAGTTTCAATAACTACTTGAATAATTTTTTCCCAAAACATTTTTTTTTTTTTTTTTGCGAGTGTTTATTTAAATAGGGAACCCTAAATGGATAAAAATCATGCAGTTAGTACATTCCTCCCTTTTCATTCAAAATGCAATTATAAAGAAAATCTGAGAAAACATGTTTACGCATGAATGGGAAAGTTTCAATCGATTTCGAAATTTCAATTGATAGACTTAAGTTGTTTTTGAAATTACCAATTAAATTTATATTTGCCTTAATCTAATAATCCTGCCTCAGTTAGAATATTAAAAGTCAAGAGACTATAGAGACTCACAGAACCAATATAATAAAGTGATTTATTGTTTCATGAATTTGGTGTACTGATCCTATTTTTATATTGAAAATTTGGTTCAACTATGAAAAAAACTCCTAAAATATGTGTCGGAACCCATTAACAAAGGACTATATTACATATGTTTCCTTACTGAATTGGAAAAATAATATTGAAAGTAAATATTAACTGTATCCATAACTTAGTAGATTAACATGTCCTGCGTGCTATTTCTTTATTTTATTAAATAATTTTGTTCAATTCCTATCTCTTAATGAGATAAATCTAATTGGAATCGCAGTTAAATCTTGACTGCATATTATATATGATATATTTATGCATACATATCTGGTATATATGTTTATGAACTGAATTTAGTGGTTGTATAAAATGAGATTAGTATTAATTTAATCTATTATTACTCAAATATTTAATAGTAAATCAAATAATTTGCAGGCTATGGTAGTTATGTAGTAGTTGTAATGATTTTTTTGTTTCTTTATTATACATCTGTTTATTTAAAAAAAATATATATATATATCAGAAACATCAAATATGTAAATCAGATATTTATTTAATTGAATGTTAATATTAAAAGGATAGTAAATGGATATTTTAGTTAAGCATTTTTAGCCATGCGAAATGCCGAAAAGTTAATATAATAAATGCTTATCCTAGATCTTTTATGTTTCAGTTTTTGTTAGATTAGTTTATATTATCAAGCAGTATGGAAGATCTGCTTGACATTGCTGGTCAAATGAATTGTATAACCTGCTGCAATGGCGATAACATTTTAATGTACTCATAAATATAAATATATTTATAAATAAACATACCTGAACGATTAGCTTGTTAATTTTTTATAAAATAATAAAAAAATAAGACTCTTTAGCTGACAGATATTGGTTGAATAAAGGTAATTTTCAAATATTTGGACTGGTAATCATAAATGTGCAACGGTTGAAAAAAAAATTTCCACCTCAGTTACATACTACTAATTGAGAGAAGAAAATAAAAATTTCACTAAGTTTGACAATGTTAAAAAGTTGATAGAAAAATTATTTTATTTTTTGTTGAAAGTATAAACTCCCTTAGCTTAACTAAATAAAATTTAAAGGTAATAGAATTCCTTGGATAATAGTATATGTTTTTATTTTAATTTTTGAACTAAAATTAAATTTAATAATTGTAAAAAAACTCATTGGTGTAACCAAAAGCCTGTAGATAACAGGAGATGGAATAACCAAGAATTTTAACTAAGTCTAGATAGATTTCTTTCCTTTTTTGAACCAAAAGTTGTTCAAAATGGTTTCCACTGTTGATGTGATATTTCCCTATATTTGGATCAATATTGTCTATTGTTTTTATTTATGGAGATTTAGGAGGAGTTTGTTGCTGTTTTTAAACATTGAATATTAGCTCTTAATTTCATGGCCATGTTTTTTGGATCGTTTTTCTACTGGACCACATACTGATTCCCATATTTTTCTCCTCTGGCATGCGCATAATGACACAAAATATTAACATAGTTCCCTTTATAAAAGTTGAACGTATAATATTTCTTGCCATCAATGTAATTTCATACTGTTATTGGAGAAATCTGAATAATTTTGTTTTGATTTCTGTTGTATAGAAATGGATTTATTTATATATTTTTTTTGTCTGATAATTTTTAAGGCTCTTAGTAGAAACAGGATTAATCAATTGATGTTGGATGTTAAAAAGGTTACTCTACTCCTTCCTTCATTTATTTCCAAGAATGTTTCATAAATGTATTCTTATTTAAACTCTCTTTTTCCTTCTTCCTCATGATAGTGTTAAATATCGGCAAATTCTAATATAAAATATTGATTTTTATTTATACTAATTTGTTTATTAATTTCCTTAATATGTACTTATTTTTTGCTTCCATACTCTTATAAGTAGGGATAGGATTTTTATGTTTTCTCATATTTTTACCTGACTGTGATATCTGTGATTCCTTACTAACTAAAGATGTTTCAATACATTTCTGGCCAAAAGAAGCCACTTTTATTTTACATATTTTTAAATATTTGGCCTTTTTTACATATTTTGTTGTAAATCACATATTTTCTGAAATATTTGTTATTTTTAACATATTTTAAAGTATTCTGTCCTGAATCACATATTTCCTTAAGGCTAAATGTACCTCTTCATGGGATGCAGCAGAATTTACTTTTCTATTTACGCCTGAACGGATGGTCCGATTTCGGATCTGTAAAGTGCATTTTGTGTTTTTCGAAAATCGAAGCTACTGAAATTAGGTTAAAAAAGCACCAATCCAATAATAAGGAAAATAAGATGCAAAAATATGAGTTAAAGATACATTTTTAAAAATGTGGCCTTATAGGCACTTGTAGAACCGTTCACTGAAACCAATGAGACATTCCGTGAGGTTATGGCATTTATACAGCGATCGTAAAGAGAAAAATACGTTTTTGTTTACAAATGGAAGGAAACCGTTTGAGGTGGTACCAGCTGGAACAATACGGCAACTCGAGGCTGCTAAAACTAACTTTCTCATAGCAATTCCTAAATTTGAGAACAGTCACAGTAAATTTGTATTGGTATTCTGCTATTATTTATATCTACACTTATATTGAAAATAATTTGCATTAATTTTTTTCTCTTAGGTACTATCTAATTAGTATTGATAATTACTATTAATATTTCCTGAATCATGAGATTTTAGCCTATTGTTTGCTTTTACTTTTTTAATATTTTTTATTGGATGTTATAATTTTTTT
>NW_027106871.1:74801-87122 GCF_000696795.3 Halyomorpha halys | reverse complement strand
AGTGCCCTGGTGCGTTGAGAAGCCATGTTACGTCAAGGTCCTTCATTTATGTTCGAAACATGGCATTGTCGAATTCTCTGCCTGAATCTGACGAGATGCGCCCCGGAGCTCCGTAGAATTGAAACCACAATGGGACAACACTGCTTCCGACAACTTGTCCAGCACCTGATGCGCCATTGCTGCGTTACTGAAGAGATCCAGGGGTTATGGGAGGTGATCCATTTATATCCTCTCCTAGTGAAAGTGTCAACCTGTAGATCATTGAGCGGTGCATCTGCGGTAGGTATCTCCTGTGGTCAAGGCAAGAGGAGGACTTGGAGAAGAAGCGAAAAAACAGGTAGAATCGAGGAGAGTTTTGAGGAGTGTACTCACAGAGGGGCGACCGCACGTTGGAGAACCACCATGTGGGAGGAGCACGGCGGTTTTCCTATTATACGAGCGAAGAGAGGAGTAAGCTGTCTGATTGACCCGGGGAAACACATGCATCTGCCGAGAGGCCCTAGAGAGATGAGTGGTGGAAAGAGGGAACTACAGGTCAGAGTATGTAACTGTCAGTTGATCACTCTGGTTAGGGCTTATAGCATTAAAGGGAAAACAGAAATGGAATTGGGTAACTGGGGGACTAAGGGAGGAAAGGTAACAGCCCATGTAATGAGGAAAATGCCCCGAAACAACCAGATAATCATTGACTACGAGATATTTTGGAAAAGGTGGTAGTCTCCCTTTTCTTGTTCCACGGTGATCGAGACAACCAACCTCTTTTTTTACCTGGTTTATATAGTGTATCCATGTTATATTTGGCTAGGAACACCTTCCAACCTGTAATTCTGGCTGACGCTTCATTCAGTTTTCCCACCCACTAGAGTGGTTTGTGGTTAGTATGTAACTTGAACCTTCTACTGAACACATGTGGTCAAAAGTGATCGACAGACCACACTATTCCAAGGAGTACTCGCTCCATTGTACTATATCTAATTTCCGTCTTCAAAAGGTACCTGCTGGCGTATGCCACTGGGCACTCTCCCCTTTCGCCCTCCTGAGAGAACATCGCTTCTAGCGCATACTCACTGGCATCTATTGTTATTGTGGATTGCCGAGTGAAATCCAGAAAAGCAAGTACCGGTTCTTGCAGCAACCTCTCCATGCACTGTCTGGTATTCTACCAAAGATCTTGTGCCATTGCCGTCCTAATTTCCACTCCAGAGCATTGGTATGTACTTGTGGCATAGTGATTTACGGTAGAGCTGGAAACTGATTTGTAACTGGCGGAACTGCTACCGGTGGGTTTTCTAAGAAAGATTCAGAATTGGGTCCCAGAATATACCTTTGTTCACCAAAGAAATTTGCATGAACGCCTATATAGAGAGCAGAAGTTATGCTGTACCACTCTTCTACTTTTTCCCTTGCGAATCATGTTCTTGACTTATGCAAGGCCAAAACATTACCGGCCATTTCATCCTCTCCTGGCAAAGTATCACGGCAGTCCGTCGACGCAACCGCATCCCAACAAGAATTTCGAATAGGGCAAACCCCGTGACAGTGTGTATGGAGTGGTTGTATGCTGCTTCTGCCCGTTCCATGGCGTCATCAGGTTCCAGTCCCCTTTCTAGCTGGTACGCTCGTCACTCAGAGTGCATTGGAGTCGCGCTATCCCTCGGCGGCTTTTTGGATGTTGAGGTGCCAAACCACTTCTAATATTCTCATTCTCTCCCACTGTCGGAAGAAATTCTGTTAGGCACACCATATAATTGGAACCATGTCCGAAGAGCTCGTAAAACCGCCTCCGCTGATCTGTCCTGTACATGCCATAGTCATCTTACTGAATAGATCGATGACTATGACTCACATATAGCCTTTCCAGGTGAAAGAATTCACCTGTAAGTCGCTTAGCGGTGTGTTCGCGGTAGAGGTCTCTTCTTGAGCTACACGGGGTTGGTGCCGATCATACTTCGTACTGAGGGACACCTCGCATTTCCAAAGAATCTCCTGGATTGTGCGTTTTCTCCCCCACCTGAAATATTTGCGCCGCAATGCTTGTAAAGTCTCATTCAGTCCATGATGATTAGTTTTTCCTTAGTGATAGGCCAACACTTCCTTTTGATGTTCTGGACCTCGCAGGGGGCCAACCATCAACGTGCATCGAATAAACGATCGATCTATGCCAATTTTTACCCTTCTCCATAGCAGTTAGTTCTTTTCCTATACTGTCGCGTTTCCAACATATGAATGGTTAATCTTACCGGCGTTGGATGCTTCTTTTAAGTTCTCTACAGATTTGATCCTCTTCCAGGCTTCTTCCACACCGCCCACTATGAACTATTATTGGGTGACATACTATCTACAATGAATCCTTGTCTTCTAAAGTTTTCTATTTCGTCTCTTATGTTCTTCCGGAGTGCCTGTGGGTATCTTTGTTCCCTAACATAAGTCACTCTTTCCTGCTATAGTGGAATCTCATAAACCGTCCTTTCTTTTGAACTGAATACCTCTCCTTCATTAAAGAAAATAACGTCAAATCCGTTGTAATGGCGTCAAATTCTCTACCTGCGTTACTACCCCTTCCCGTCTGCTATTGTTTATTGGCATCTCCACTCCTTTCGTTCGATTTTTATATTCCATTTCCCATTACTATTCTTTTATTATCTTAGCCACCACTCTTATCTTAGCAGCCACTTCTATAAAAGATCACAACCAATAATCACCAGATAATCCCTAAGCATCCTACTCACTACATGAATTGTTGAAATGCCCCCTTTAGCCCCTCACTTACCCAGTCCTATCCTCTATACTGCATGATCCACCCAGAGTTATTAATTTACATTTGGAAACCTTTACTTGGAGTGTCCTCCCCTCGCCGCTAATTAGTACTTCTCTACATGAAATACTGTTTGAACTGCTCATGTCCACCAGACAGCTTACTCCCCCGTTCACTCGGATAATAGACAGACCGCCCTGCTCCCCTTTCACGTGATAGTTTGTCAATGTGCGGTCGGCTCTCTGCTTACATCCTCCTCAGATCTCACGTGTCTTCCTTCCTCCTAGTCCTCGCCTCTACGTGGTTTCTCGGCTCCTTTGCTCACGACCATTTCTTTGTTCATCTACTTCGTCTTCAGTTTCTGTTACTCATAAAACTTCCGCCGACTCACTTGACGATTCGCTCAGTCTCTACCGAAGGCTTTTCCTCTGAAATTGTTGGGCATTGACCTCCATTGGTTCGCCTTCTTCCATATTCCTTCTTTGATACATGTAAGTAATTCTTCCTGTATTATTAAATCCCAGATTAATGAGGTCGTTAGACATTAGTGAACCCGACAGAACTAAATTTTAGGGTGTTTCTTATGTTATTGTAATGTTCACTGCTTTTATTAAATTTACTTATTATTTTTGAACTTGTTGATCTCTCCTTTTATCGTCTATTTTTCAATACACACACAGCACAAAGTATTATCATTATTTTCTAATTACTTCTTTGTCTTACTAACTTTGTATTTTGTTTCTTTATGCTTCTTTTTTTGGCTTACATATTACATTAGTTCAATATTTTCTTTCCATTTTAACAATTATTATTATTAAATTAAATTATTCATATTTCAAAGTTTCTTTGCATTATATAACTTTACATTTTTATTTTATTAATTATTTTATTTCACTCACATATTTAATTACTTATATGTACATTTTATTTTCCACTTCTTTCATTACATTATTTTTATTTATATTCATTCTGTACAATTATTTACTTTAATCATTCTATATATCCTTTATTCACTGGTTGTTATCTTGTTTTTTTTCTTAGCCCTGATGAAGGCTATAAATTCTGGCCGAAACGTTGGCATTACTAAATAAGTTTTTTAACTTATTTGTGTTATTTTCTGACTGCACCTCCAACTATTTTCTTCTCATAAATATTATCCACGGTGATCTATCTTCTGTTCTATCAATAAACAATTTTTCCATACAATATTTATTTCTAATTTTCGTTTTTTTATTTCTCTAAACATTAGAAAAATAAACTAAAACAATATAGTGATTACAATGATAAATTTAGCATTGAAATATTTTGACAAGGAAATCAAAATTTACCTAAAGAAAAAAATTTAAAAACATTTTTATTAAAATTAAAATTATTTTAATTTTAAAAATGTTGTATTCTCATTTTGGAATTCCACTTTAGTATTAGTGAAAAAATAAAAAATATCAAAAATGCGTGGAAATACATAGTTCAAGCAGACAAACTTTGTGGCTCTCGTAGCATCTGCGTCTAGAGAAGTGGGGGTAAGCTGCCACTTCCACTGGCCTATTACAAATCTCACTGCTTTAATCCTAAATCGTATTTTTCTCTTTACGATCATCCTATGCTACCAAAAATGAATCTGTTTGCGCAGACTTGTTTTATTTGCTTGTGGTCAAGTGCCTATAAGCTCACTTTTTTTGATTTCCAAATAATAACAAAGATAAATTTTTTAAATCCCAAAATAATTACAACAAAAATTAATGAACCAATTTCAGTAACTTCTGTGGGGTTCTAGATAGTAAATCCGTTTACAGATGGGAAATTTATTATTCCGTATTCAAATGAGAAGAAAAGTAAATTTGCCCCGAAAGTGCTGCCATCTCTTGAAAAAAAAATTACTAAAAATCGGTACATTTAGCCTTAAATTATTTGTTCAATTTTAAATACATTTTTCGCATCAACTACATAAAATTCAAGAGAATGCAAGATACTTAAAGCTGAAATTTATCATTTATCATAAATAGTCCGTAAAAATTCTATGTCTTGAACACATCTTCTATCTTTGAACACAAATTAAATGCAGTAGCAATAATAAATTTACACACAGAATTACATCGAGAATTCCTCAGAATCAATTAAAAAGAGCAAGGACTAATTCCTGTAGCATTTTCCTAGAATTTGTTTACTCTTCAATTCATTTCTCTGTTTCTTTCTTTCCTCCTCAGATTCCACAGGTACCAATACTATGTATTTAGATTTGTGCCGAGCATTAGTCAGGGCAGACTTTCTACAAAATTAGCAATCCGGACTTAAAAACCTTTCTTGAGAAATACACATGCCGAGTAATGCCAAATGAAAGCACTTTAAGAAAAAATTATTTGAAAATTATATACGAGGAGACTTTAACGGAAATTCGGAAAGCAATTTCGGATGGGCCGATTTGGATTTCTGTGGACAAGACTACGGATATGAAAGGATGCAAGATTTCTCAACCAATCTGACTGTTCTTTGGCCTATGGGCATCACCCATCATCCATAAGTTTTGTTGTTTTTGTCAGACGCGGCACCTTACATGAATAAAGCTGGTAATGCCCTTAAAGTTCTTTATCCTATGATAGTTCATTTAACCTGCCTGGCACACGCATTTCATGTTCAAATGTAGACAAGCTTGTGTACACAGTAAAAAAAATTTTTTTGAAGGCTCCCAGTCGTAAAAAATTAAATACATAATATTTAAACTTAATGTTGACGCCACTGCAGTAGAGAAAGCGAACAGCTTGTTAACAATTAACTCAATAAAGACTGATTTGGCTTACATTAGTCCAAACGTAGTATTTTTATCCAACACAATTACAAAATTAGAAGAAAAGGACCCTCCACTGATGCAAAAAAAGATCTTGCAACTGACGGAAAAAGACTGAACGAAGCAATAGAAAGACTGGAAAATATAGGTGGTGAAAACGGAGAAGTCATAAAGAAAAAAGTACAGAACGTGTTAAAAAAAAATTCAGGATATAAAATCATTCAGTCCACTGGAGCCATTATCCTCGAAACAAATTATGGCACAGCTGCCAGGTGATGCAGAATACCGAACTAGATGCAATGGAAATAGCTTCATTTAAGCATGATCCTATAACGTCAGTAGATGTTGAAAGATCTTCTATCACAAGTCCATTCTGCGGTCTAATCGACGAAGATTTTTATTTGAAAATTTAAAAATACATTTAATCTGCAATAATTTTGTAACCGACCCTGCTGAATTGTTGAATGATTTATACCAAAGTTTTATATTTTTCTAAATTTTTTTTTTCTTTTTAATAAGGATTATTCTTTATTTCCATTTATAATTCATTCTGAGTAATTATTAATCAATGAGTTTAATTACGATTACTAATTAATGTCTTGTTATTGAACAACTATGTTTTCTCTAAGTTCATTTTTTTGTACATATTTTAACATAATTTCTTTAAAATATTATTCATATAATATATAATAAATACATATTAATGTCACTTTTTTTAAATTATAAAGTTACTAATTTACTGAATAATACAAAATTTATAAATAAATATTTTTTCAAATATTTGACAATTCATTAGCACATATTTATGCACATATTTCTGATTTTTTAGCACATAAAAATCCTATCCCTACTGATAAGTGCCTCATGAAAGAAGTAAAAGCTATTCTGAACTCTTATTATTTATAATATAAATTGTAATTTAAAGAGTAAAAAAGTTTCTATATTAAATATTTTGTTCATTTGTCATTACTATCATAATTATTAAAACTTTTGAAAGAAATAATATTCTGTCCTATGGCATCTCAAAACCAATATCTGCTTTCTCCTATTTTTTATTTATGAATGAAGGAACCTTTTCTACTCAGTTTCTTGTGAAAATTGAATTAACATATTTCTTATACTTACTGTTCATATACATTGATTAATAGAAATAAAATATATTTGCTTTCTAGTATTTAATTTTTAGATGTTTAGAGTTTGTGTGTAAGTTGGCTGAAGTTGTTCAATAATCAATTAAATGTACCTTAAGTTACTTAAATACCCTATGTGCTGTGGATGAGTAATGAATGTGTGTTATTTTTTGTATATTAGATGTATGCTAAGATCTTCATTTGTTGATGCCTGTAGTGTTTATAAGAAATTATTATTGTGAGGAAATAAGTTATTTTCTGTTTCTTTTTTTAAATTAATTTTACCTTAAATAGATAATGATGATCTTATCAGGTCACTTTCATTTGATTTAACCATGTTTTTTATAATTTTTAAATTCTGTTTAATAGTTCCAAATTTTGAGACACCTTCCACATATTCTGTACAATATATTCTAAATAGAGTTTGATTGTCACTCGAATGAGCTAGCCTGAAATTTAATCCCCATGAGGAGGGGACACCCCCAGACCCTGAACCATTGAAAAATTAAATAAATGACGACATTACTTACACATTTACACTTCTAGGGGTTCCTGGACCCCCATTCCTCTCCGGCGGTATTTCATTCCTTCTAAACTCTCCGTAATATCGTATAATGGCGATCCCGCAAGTCCATTACTGGTGTCTATAGACCAAAGAACTTTTCTTAATTTTTTTTTTATAAATCTCAGTGTCGTCTATGATGCAATTTAGCAAGAATTACATTACACCTGCGATTTCATTATTCAACCTTTATTTTACTGTACCATTTCTATCGCAGCGACGCACAGTGGGCGGGTTATTTGACCCGAAAAGCTGGGTAAAACTTTTAATCGTCTTAAATTAATTTTAATTCTATTTGTAATGAATATAATCTCATTAAACGTTGTTTTAAGAACTTAAATGCTTAGAATAATAGAAGACTGATAATATGTATCCTAAAATTTAAATGTCCTTAGCATGTATGTACATTATGTCAGGCATTGAACATCTAAATCTGGTAAGGAAACGTTTACTTACATTTCAAAAATATTAGACATAATGTAATAAGAACTAAACCGATATGATCAGAATTAGATATATTAGCCCGGTTGAAAAAAAGTCAGTTATTTCACCCCAATTTTTTATTACTTTACTCTGAAGACTAGGTATAATTATTTTTCAAAACTGATGAGTCTGCTAAGTGTAGTTACGAGAAATAAAAAATGGGATCTACTTCAATACGTTAAAAAAAGCTCCATAACACCAACTACCTATAACACTAGAAAACCTAATTGAACATTATTTTAAGAAGAGTAAATTTACTAAAACATGAGCCTTAATAGAGCCATTTACGTTCTATAGTTCCAAAGTTAAGTTTTTTAAAACGCAACATTTCATAATGAAAAAGCAGTAGTTTTTAAAATTAATTTTGGGAAAAGTGTATCTCAGGAATCATTAGACGCAGAGATGTATATTAGCATTCATATTAAAACTAGTTTAATGTATTATAACGTTGTTTATGATGTTTATCTTCGTAGGAGTAGTAGTTTTCATGATATTTCCATAAATGAATGTACGTTAATTTTTAGTTTTTTTGATTTATGAAAAACTATATCTCA
The DNA here is from genome assembly GCF_000696795.3 of Halyomorpha halys. Lineage (NCBI taxonomy): Eukaryota > Metazoa > Arthropoda > Insecta > Hemiptera > Pentatomidae > Halyomorpha > Halyomorpha halys. Next base: position 78,856 of record NW_027106871.1, on the reverse strand, counting down.
GAAAGCATTAGACGTGGAGGTATCTACCCGCACTCAAATTAAAGCTAGTCAAATGTACAATAATGTAGTTTTTAACGTTCATCTTTGTAGAAGTAATCGTTTTTATGACATTTCACTAAATAAATTCACAAAATGATGAATTTTAGTTGCTCGGACAAACTTTTTGGCTTTATGAAAAGCTATATCTCAGGAAGTATTAGATGTACAGATGTAGTTTATTACACTTATCTTTGTAGGAGTAGTTTTCATGATATATGCTAAAATAAATTGATTTATAATTGTTCTGACAAAGTTTCATAGGCAAAATTTATATTCATATGCTAACGTCGTAAGGTAACAACTTACTATGAAATGTTGCCCGAAAAACTGTTTCTCGGAAACTATTAAACTTAAATAGTTCTATTAGGGCTCATATTTTAGCAAATTTACTCCACTTTATATGATGTTCTATGAGGTTTTCTAGTGTTGTGAGGAGGTTTAAAGATATTGTGGTCCGAATGAAAAATTATCTTTTAAAAATGTTTTGAAGGAACGGCCATTATTTATTCCACCTAACTTTTCTTGATAGACTCAATTTTTAATATTAATTAATGTAATCGAAAATTGGGGTGAAACTATTAAACTTAAACCCTTTGAAACTCTATCTTGATTATTTTATTTCCTTATTCTTTTCCGATTTCATCTCACTCGTCATTATCGTCCGTTTTTTAATAGTAATATTCAAGGAAACGTTTAATATAAATTATAAAAAGTTGATCTAGAAATTTAATGTTGATAAGCCAAATGCTAAACTCTTAAAGATTTCTTCTTTTGGTTTTGAATTGTGATGTGAGTTTACAAATTTAAGATCTTAGACTAATACCATAGTCAAAAGAATAGTACTTTATTAACAAGAATTTGGAAAGATATCTTTTCTCTTATGAGTGGCAAGCCACCTTTTCTTTATTTGTGACTTTAGGTGTAAAAATATATATTAAAAAAAACTTTCGTTTGTAATAAAGCTTTTATCTTTGGCTAATAATTTAACCTGGAAATAGCTGTCGGGATGTAATAATTTAAATACCTGAAACAAAGTGCAACATTTTTTCTAGAACATTAAAAATGAAAACAAAAAATGATTTTTGTTATTTGACAATCATTTGCAAAAAATAATCATAAAAGAACTAATTGCACTTGTCTGCGGTTACTGTTTTTTAGCATATAAAGGCTTAGCAAACCCGAAGGTTCGATGCCGTTACCTCCTACACACATCTACCCAATGACACCCATCTTAATCCAAATCTACCAGATCGGTCTTGACGCAATCCTCACTTACGCTTCGATCTACCACGCAGGTTCAGTGTTTACTAAAAATAACATTTTAGGAATCCGTTGATTACTAAGCAATAGATGCATTACACACCCATCTTATTCGCTGTAATGCTATAACCTGAATTACATTTACCGGCTACAATTTTCTTAATTCAGCGTTATGTATTATTCTAAATTCTCTGGTTAACTCATCCTTTTTCAGCTCGAATATTTTAAGTAACACTTTATTTTCAAAAACATTAAAGCCCCGTTCTTCTCTCTGCGTAATGAAAGTGAAATTTATTACCAAGTTTGAAAGAAGTAATATATATATATTTTTATAGAATTTAATATTTTTTTTTTAGTGGTTCTTGTCTTCGGTGGTGACTACCTTAAATTGCACCAGCTTTTAATTCCGAAATGTTTTTAATGAATTTTAATATAATATAAAATAATGTTTGTAGTTTCATAATTATAATATTATGTCATATTATAAAAATAAATGTACCTAATAAATATCACTAGTAGTAAATACCACTAGAACCCATGACAGGTCCTGGGGTACAGCACTTTGTAACGAAGTTCTGTTACTAGACCAACGGTCGTGCTAGGAGGTGATTTCATCAGAATCATGTTCGACCGCCAGATTTTTTCCCCAATAAGGTTCCACACTTTAGGAGGCTGAGTGGACCCCGGTGTGCTCCCTAACCCACAGGATTGACTCACGGCTACAGTAACAGAATTGATATGTATGAGAGGCACCACCTGGAATTTTGAACTTAAAGTAAGTTCTTTTGTCGACATACCAAAGGAACCGCCTTGCCTGGTCCATGACCCGATCGGCAAAACATTAAAAGTAATGCATAGATATATGTAGATACCAGATGTGGCCTGGGGCACGCAACCCTCGGGACTGTTAACCGCGTATGTAGGGGTACCTTAATAGCCCTTATCTCAACGACCTCTGTCAAAGAAGGAAAGCCACCTTAATTTGAAGATGAAAGGGGAGGAAAAAGACCGACTTTTTCCGAAGGTCATCGGACCTTCCCATCTCCTATGAAGGGTAAGTAAAAGAGAGTGGGAGCATAGAAGGACCAATGAGAAGAACGGAGATCGTAAGTGGGGAGGAATTAGAAGTAGAGAGGAGAAAGGAAGTAAAATGAGGAGGAGGACAGTATATATAATTGTAATTGATTGAAAATAAATAAATAGGAGGTTAGGAAAAAAAAAAGGAGAGGACAGTCTTTGCAGGGAACAGAGTTGGCTGGAAACAGTTTGGAGGAAGAGAAAGGAGCTGACCAGTTGGAGGCCAGTTGAAGAAGTCACACATCGCAGGGATTCAACAGCGGCCGCCGGAAAAAGGCAGAATGACGAGGGACCCAAGATCGGCTACGCTACTACTGCCAAGCCGACCGACGCACCGAGACAAGTAAGAACTTTTCCGTTGTAATTTGAATGGCAATAATGGAATTGATAACCTAGATTTAGTATAAATATCAAATATCCCAACTGGTACTTCTCAATTATTATATTATGAATAAGTAAAATAAGGAAACAGATCTACCATGCTCTCTCATAATATTATTCTTGCCAATATATATATATATATGATTGTAAATATAAAAAATGTAACAAAGACATTACTTTATAATTAAGAATCCCTGCATGTCACCTCATAATAATAATAATAGCATAATAAATTGTAAACACGGTACCGTTGGGGAAGAACTCCAATGATTAATTATAGATATTGATATCTAGCATACCATGGCGAGGGGTGGTTAGGGTTGGTTAGGGGTCTTTGGATTTGGAGTCTAGTGTTCGAATTAAATATATCGCATACTTTTTCAGTCGGTTCCCATCAGGGACCAATAGAGATACATACTATAAATATATAAAATACTTAATATAAATACCTAAAATATAAATACATGAACATATGAATACATTTAATACAAAATGTGTACGGGGAACCCCTGTCGGGCTTAGAACATCCGAAGCCCCCCGTAGACGGCAGAATAGATAATTGTCTGTTCCTGCCGGGTTCGAAACAGGGTCCTTGGAGTACCTTAGCACTGAGCCATGCCGCTCTTTATAGTATAGTAATAATAATTTTAAGTATTTGTAAAATCAAAGCTAATTCTTAATTTACTATAGTTGAGGATATGCACTGTACTTCCGGGGTCCCATCTGATTATTTTGAAATGATAATTTTAAACATCATCCGTCCACTTGAGTTTTAGGTCCTTGCCTAGTTAAATCTGATTCGCAAGAAAGGTTTTTCCCGAGCTCTCATGTCCAACCGTAGCAGGAAAACAACTTAGAACAACATCTAAGAGGTAATTGGATGAGCAGAGTTTGGAAAAAAAAATGAGCGTATTTTCATTATGAGTGGAGTGGGGACGGTGGAGTGGAGAGTTGTCAGTGGTCGTTATTCGGGGGTCGAGAGGTAAAACTGCTCGCTGGCCAATTGGTCCTTCTGGATGTTCCGCTCCTATAAAACAATGGTCGGATTATTCCGCGCTTCTGGCTCTGCCCATCCTTAAACTCTCCCCCTGACCTTTTCTGCTTTTAAATTCCTGCATCTCCTTGGACATCCTGGGTCGTTTTTGAAACAGATCAGGTTCTCTTTTTATTCAAGTAAAAAATCAATCTTTTTATTTTAACAAGATTCCTTTGTTTATTATTTGAAAAATATAACAGAATAATAAATTGATTAAGTTGAAAAATAAAATAATTTACCTCTGTTTTATCTTATTAAAAAA
>NW_027106871.1:44058-74133 GCF_000696795.3 Halyomorpha halys | reverse complement strand
AATGTTTATCCTTCCTGGTCGAGGCATTATAAGTTTTCGTTATAGACGGTGTTCGTTTTACTGTGTATATAACTTAAGTATCGGCGAGAGCAAAACGTAAATAAAGACGAAAATGAATAAGATATGACACACTTGGACTCCAGTAAAAGAGTACCTTTATTGAATCTAGGTCATACATTCGACTCAGCTGATATCGCACTCTGGGCATAACTATATATATATATATTATAACATAAAAAATGTATACAACCGTGCCTGGTCCTCACGTTCTCTTAGATGCCTAACTGGAACTCCAGCCCGGATTATCATACATTACACAATAATAGCGTTTTGCACAATGGCCTTGCTACAGCCGGTAATAAGGAAGACGTAGCGGTTAATGCCTGAGACTGATAGATAATTAAACAAGGTATCGGTGAGGAGCGCAGGAGCTGACAATGAGGGCTTTATTAACGAGGCTCGTGCTTTTGGTCATTGTAGCAGCCTCCTCCTAAGACAAAGAGTTCCTTCATTAGCTAACTTGGTAAACACCAAGAACAATAGCCTAGCTCTCTTGTAGTAGTAGTTCCTTTCTCCTCGGATATTGGTTCACCTCGATACCTTAGTGTTGGTGTGCGGTCTCGTCTGTATGAAAGAAAGTGTGAGTTCCAAAATGCTCCGTTACAACATAATTCAATAATGGTTCATGGTAATTTACAAAATAATGTTGTAGAATCCTTTATTTGAGTATTTGATCAGCAAGCAAAGAAAGCAGATCATACATTTTTTACTTGTCACCCTTGTTACTTTGAGTTTAAATTAATCCTAGCTCGTTTCAGAAAACATATTTTAATATCATTCACTCCAGTAGTACTTTTCCATACTGATATTCCCTATTATTACTGATTCCCTATATATTACTGATATTCCTCAGTTGTCAGATCGACTAACTCAAATTTCAACAGTTTTTGGTCAAGTGCCTTTAATAATATTTCTTCATTTCAAATATTAACATTTTTCGTTGGAAAAAGTATGATAAAAATAAATAAAATTTGTGTCACTCTTAGGACTGGCCTATAAAGTGAAACTTCCTGAAATGAAATGATGTATTAAAATTTAATTATTATTAAAATTGTATTTATAATGATAATACGTTCCCTGTTATAGCTTAAGAAAGAAAATATTAATTCCAGAATCAATTTCATTATATCAATATATCTTTATAAACAATATCAATTCTAGAAGGGAAATTTGTATATAGGAGAGTATGAAATAATAGGAGATTACTCATGAGTTATATAATGTCGGTAAACAAGTTTGTCTTCAACAAATGAAATATAACAGTTCACTAAAATTTATATTCTGCTCTTAGCCATTTATTAAATGCTAAATTGTTATAGGATCAGTATTGAAAGTACTAAGAATGATTTTATGAAGTTATCCTGCCAGCTGAAAAGCTAGTATTTAGGTTAAATAAAACAAAAAAAAAATCATTATGGTACACTTAATTCATATGGTGACGAAAAGATTTATGTGATTGGCGAAACGGAAATAACTACTGCGCTGTCCTGCGCGCAGTCAAACTATTAGTTTTCACTTTTTTCACTGAAAAAAATGTTCTCCAAATATTAAGCGAGATATACCAAATTGTTTTCGTACTAATTTTACCCCGCAATATGGGTGACTTCGGTGTACCCTTTTTTATCATTGATTCCAAGGAAATAAATGTTGATGTACCATTGTCAACCTTGGAAGTTCTAGAGGATTTCAGGACGTATAAAATAATTTTTTAGAAAATTATTTAGCCATAGAGGAAAATGTCATTTATTGGGTTTCTTGGGATAAGAAGGCCTTTTTAAATCTCTTTTTCTTGACCTTACTTGAACGGCTTCTTCTTTTCAATGTTTAAATCTTTTTTTGTTCGGTATAATTCCTGTAGGTTAATATTATTAACCTATATATTAATTAATGGCTTAATAGGTTATGGTTATTATGTCGGTATAATTCCCCCTAATTTCTTGATGTAGACATTAGTTATTTCGTAATACTACTGTCCGATAAAAAGAGTGAAAACATGGTCTACTTAAATATACAAGTTTGTACTATAAACACCAAATGGTGTTTGAAAAATGACGTTGTACCATAGTCACTCCAACTGTACCATAGACAACCCACTTTATGGTACTTTTTTTGAAATCTCGATATCTAAGTCCTGTTAAATTGTTTCGATGAGGATATGAGGTGGCTGATATTAAAAACCATTTAATTGTAAATTGGTATAATAAGTTTAACCAAAATCGTTTCTAAAATTATCACTGTAGAAGTAAAAAAGGTTAAAAAAAATTTGTTTACCAGTCGAAATAATCATTATTGTGGTTGCATGTAAGGCACGGAGAAGAAAAACACGGAGCGTAATAATATCAATTCTTTTGCATCACTCTCGGCTCAAAGATAAATAAAATCAGTAGGTATCTCATTCAACTTCTTTTCATCCTCTTCCTAATATTTTCATAAAACCTGGTTGTTTTCACAAGTAGGTTGTGTTAGTGAAATACCAATATGCTAGTACTATATGTTAAAATTGTTTTTAACAATTTAACAATGTTAGGCCTGATAATTAGATCATACGTGCGGTGCGGAAACAAAGGGTGTTTTTGCCTAAAGCAATCAAAATGCACTCTCCCTTATTACGGGGAGAGTGGAAACTCTCGAGAAGTTGCGGGACCAATTAGTGGGAGATCTATAGGGAAGAATAATGGTTAGGTCCGAGCTGTGTCGATATACCCGGTCCCTCAACATCATTTCTGGCTTCATTGTCTCCTCTCTCTGCTTCACTTTATATTGTAATATTTTTTAAAGTAATAATAATATTTTTTATAAAGTATATTATGTATTTATTTTTTAAATTGATCAAGGGATAATTGAATAAAAATTAAATGTTGGATAATTAAATGTATTACGCTTGTTCTTTTTGAAATATATGGAAACTCGCATATATAATTTTATTTTATTTGTTACGTATTTAAAATAAAATGAATAGAAATAAAAAATATATTAAGAACATAAAAGTTTCATTTTTCACTTCTCGGATTTTCCAGTATGAATTAATTGTATATTTCTTCTTCTCTGATTTATAGAGTAATATAAACCAATGCGTTCTCCAGCACATTATAAAATTCATAGAACGCCCTCCACAACATAATTACAAACTCAAAAACTCCTTAAAATGTTGGCAACTACAGAAAAAGGAGACAGTGTAGAAATTGAAATATACATTGGTATATATATATTAAAGCTAAAAACCAAAAAAAAAATCAGAAATACGGGCTATAAAAAAAAAAAATAGAGTAATAGCAGTCATCCCTGAGCTATTTTGATGATTTCACTTAATTAAACAATTAAGCTACACACTGTGCCATTAAAAACAAATTTGGTTCGGTGTGCGAATCACACAACTTCCACTTACCACCGTGGAAAACGAAAATTTCAAACAATAAATTTTTATATTACTGTTACTATTTATTAAACAGACTTAACGGTTTTTCAGAGATTTTTTTTTAATGTTCGGCATTTAAGCCCTGTTGAACTATTTTAATGAAGATAAGACATAGCTGATATAAAGATCCCTTAATTATACATTGGTATATCGAGTTTAATCCAAATCATTGATGCCGTTTTTGAATAATCCAATAAAGTGGCACTTTCACCCATTCTATTCTGTCTTAAAAGTGTTTGTAACATGCGAGACATATACCCGTCACAAATGTGTAATTTCAGTTTTCATATTACTTTGCGTTTTTGATTTAGGCTGTTCAAACATGTATAGACAAACATACACAAGACCCATTTGCTACATTTGGTTATTTAATCTCAGCGGACCTCATAACGTTCATTTCCGTCTAAAACTCGAATTTGAAATTTAGCATAATAGCAATTTTTCCTGTTACTGTATATTCCATGTATAGGTAAGCGAAAGTAAATAGAACCGACTTAGCAATCTAGCTCTTTTTTTTTAAATATTGTTCACATCTAAAAAAAAAAGAATTTCTTTCTTTGTGTAGATGCAGTATTCTTTACTAATACCATCAATTCTAAATTAAATAAATACTAGTATGTTTGTCAGATGTACTAATATTCGAGCAAGCAGCGATACTGTAGCGTATTGTATGTTTAGTATATTTTGTCAAATTTGGATTGTCCAGGTTTATATCTAATCGGTTCAATGCAGATTATATCCACTATTTTCGCTTACGCAGGCATAAACATGTTTTTCTCTACACACATTTATTTCAAAACCAGATCATTCGATTGGGCTTGTGGAATTTGGAAGGAGTTAGGGAATAATGTAAAATTAATGCAGTGGCTACATCTACTTATGCGAAAAATTACTTCTGAATTTTAACAACGGTTCGTCCCGTAGATGCTCTTTTCAAACAAAAAATAATTAACTTTTGAAATATATGTAATTAACAAACGCCAACGGCCACCAGCGGAACGGCCCCTCCCCTTTCCAATAATCCACTAGCGTAAGCCAACCAAGTTACAACCTTCATTGGACCCCTCACCTAACCTTATAATGCCAAAAGGCAATCCAAGGTATCCTTAACACCCAGCTATCCATATAGCATACCTCCTATATGAACATCATTACAGGAGGGTATGAAAAAAAAAGTAATTAACAAACATTCGCGGTGGATGAACAGGGACGGAAGATTTCTAATTTCCTACTTTGGTGTGAATCTATATCGTCATCTCGCTTTCTCCAATCATGTCAAGAAGAGACTCAAGCTTGCCTGACTTAAAATGTATAGGCTGCACTATCTACTCACTTCACCGCAACTTTCACTGCGCCTGAAACTACTGATCTACAAAGCAATTATCAGACCAACTCCGTTCCACGACGCTCCTTTGATGAGACACCTCTACAAAACTACGTTAAGCAGACTGAAGAGTTTCCAGGGATCTGTTCTTCGAAAAATCGTCAGGGGAACCAAGCTTCTGAGGGCCAAGAACAGTGTCATCTGTGAAGACCTCCAACTCCCCACTGTGGTGGAGTTCATAAGCCGACGGCACATCAAATTTTTTTATGGTTTGAAGGCCTGCTCTAACCCTCTGTTTCGTGAAATTACCCTTCCACTAAGACCTGGGAGGATCTCTATTTGAAATTATACTTTGGTAGTTGTTAACACATGCTGTGTGTTGAGTTTTGTATTTCTCTGAAATTGGGTTTCATTTTAAAACAACATTCATGTTTTAAAGTGAAACCCAGCTAATACAAAATCCTAACACACAGCATATGTTAATGACTACCAAACTGTAATTTAATAAATAGGGGCTTTGAAAAAAAAGTAATTATTTATCCAATAGATAGTGCCAGGAAAGAATGATTTCAAGATAATGTGATTTTTATAGAAGAAAACCAGAAGATCTTTATGAAAAAAAAAAGAAAAGAAAAATAGTGAGGAAACTATACTAACTTATGTACTTGGCAAACTTTTTTAATAGCTGGAATTAGATCTAGCATGTAATGGTTTGTAAAATAAGTTCGTAGCGTTTTTACTGTTGATCTAAAAAAAAACTTCAAATTCTTGTAAATATTTTTAATCATTGTATTTAATTATTGTAAATATTTGATCTATTACATGTTACCATCTTTCAGGTAATATTTTAATTTCGTCCTCCCAGAACTTGAGAACTCAATGAACTCCTCTGTGAGTTTTACAGTCCTCGAGGGAATTAAGGTGTTTCCCGTTAAGAGAGTTTTGAAGGGCCCGAAATAAGTGATATTCTGTTGTTGCGTCTGATGAATAGGGTGGGTGGGGGATCACATCCCAGCCACATTCCAATGATTTTTAAAAAATCACTAATCGATATGTGGTCCAATAAATTCTTTTCCGTCAAATTGTGAGGAACCCATTGTCACTTCGAGAAACATATCTCGCAGCCCCCAAATCATTTTAGACACTTGAATGAGATATGTTAAGCGTTTCTACGATACCTCGTGTCGAAGAGTGAGGACTGTCTGTGACCAATGCTTGAATTTGGTCATCAACAGTTGAAGAGCGACCCGAGCACTTCGCATCTTCTCTGTCAAAATTTCCAATTTTGAACCTAGCAAAGCACTTATGGACGGTGCTTTCTCCTAAGGCATCATCGCCATACACACTGCAAATTTTGTTAACCGTCTGTGCAGCGTATTTTCTTTTTCGGAAATAAAAAAATCATTAAAATTACGAAAATGAATTTTTTTCTTTACCATTTTGAGCAGGCAAAATACCACTTAAAGATAAGAAATCTCTGTTAGAACTGATGCATAAAAGCACCTTAACTAATCCTTTTTTAGAATATGTAAACATTATGGACCACATAAACGTGATTTTATGAACACAGAGTGAATTTAATTGAAATATTGAAAAACGCTACGAACTTATTTAACAACCCAATATAATATGGGACGACGTAAAAAAATTGTATTTTCCTCATTTTGATATAAAATATTGGCTTGCATTATGCAATCAATGATATAGAGTTTGATCTATAAGGCTTTTGTCTAACTACCATTAGCCGTGAATGAGAAAATTTTTAACTGAACGTAGGGGGCTTGAATTTCATCAAAACCGATGTAATAAAAAAACCTTTATACAAACCGAGTAAAGACAATTGGCGATTTTTTCCCCCAGGCTGCCTCAATGACTTTCAATAAATTTCACCATTGTTTGTTGACAATAGGCTCCTAAATAATACCGTAGCCCGGCCCTCACTCTAGAAAAAATATCACTAACTCTCCAAACACATTTTTTCTTCGCTGTCATTACTCTTCGTGAAGTCAGATTTCCGTCGTCATTACAATTGTATCGAATTCGTTAGTGGAGGAAGTTAAATATAAAATATCAATTGGTTTTTAATGAACTTTTATTTAGTTGTATTATTTCGTTATATCATATGCATAGTAAGATGGATTTTTTTTCTTATCAAATATAAAAGTAAATTTTAAAACATAGTTTTTGTTATTTTATAATCAATTATCACGTACTGTTGACTAGTTTATGAGCTAGTACGTTCATGACGTTTATCTTAGGAATGTTCATGATATTTGCCAAAATAAATTCACAAAATGTTGATTTCTCGTTGTTCGTACAAAAATTTATGATTTATAAAAAACTATATCTATGGAACCATTAGACTTATAGATGTCTACTAGCGCTCAAAGCTAATTGAATGTACTATGAAGTAGTTCGTGATGTTTAACTACGTAGGGGTCATAGGTTTCATGATATTTTCCAAAATATTATCATTTATTTATTTATCACCCTACCCTGCCAATTAGGCAATACGGGTGTGTTTGGTACAACTCATTGCTGCATATGACAAACATTTACATAGCTGTTCACACAGCTTGCTAATGCTACAAAATAAATCTTGCACTCCTCCTGAGGCCTTGCTGGTGTAGCTTATTCTCTCCTACTCAGGGAGAAGTGAGTAGAGCCCACAGCCTTCTTCCATCCATACACGAAGGTCTTGTAGTGCGGGTAGTTTTCTTTCCTCATCAGCTCAGGAAGATCGCTCTCAGTCAGAACATAAGAGTCCTGTTTCCCTCATCATCTTGGCTCTTTATTTCCCAAAATAAATTCATAAAATATTGATTTCTGTTGCGAAATCCATATTGATATAAAAATATCATAAAAACCTACTACTCCTTCGAAGATAACCCCCTTTATAGTAAAATATCATTCAAAAGTAAATATTGAAATATTTAAGGTAAACGCCCCTGAAGTTGATTTTATTAGAGTGGAATCTAACATCCCTCTTCAATATTATTATGAGCTAATTATCTTTAAAATTATCTACAACGCTAGAAAAATTCATACCACATTATTTAAGGTAGAGTATATTTTCTAAAATATGAGCTCTAATCCAACTCTTTGCGATCAATAGTTGTCGCCATTTATTTTGCCAAATATCATATAGGAGTATAAATATCATAATAGGAGTAGTAGCCTACGATAAACGTCTTAAACTAGTTTTAATTTGTGTGCTAATATTTGTACGCCTGATGATTTCTTAGATATAGTTTCCTTAAAAAAAAAATTAATTAGCTGTTGCACTGCTCAGAAAGATAGTAATGAACTTATCAGTAACTTTATTAAAATAAAGATAAGTAAATTATCTACAATACACGTTGCCATCATTTTTTGTACAATGTGTAGTTTTCGGGCCATGGGTCAAATGCAAATGCACTCTAGATCGAGTTGTGTTGAAAAAGAGTTGAGGTGAAAAGTTCTTTGTTTTTTTTATAGTGGTTTATTTTATGTTGTCTATTCCTCTGAAATCACACATTATATAAAATATAAAATTTGGGGACACGAATTTTATAAATTAGATTGCTCCTCTCCATTTTAATATTGGATTACCTAACCTCAGAAGTTTGCTTTGTAAATTAAAAATAAATAAATAAAATGATTTTCATGTTTTGTTTTTTTTTATTTATTTTTATAATTTCTCATATTGCCCAAAAAAGATTTTATTGGGAATTGCTAGATTCGTGTTGAGCACCCTCAAAATAATAAATTAAACCCCTTAAAACATTATCCCTAGAACTTTCTACTTTAAGCCCTAATCAACACCATTTTATATGGCTGAAATATTTGTATCTCTAAAAATCTGGTACCGTCCTCCTTACGTTCCAAAGTTTTGAGTAGATTGATGGGTTCGTCTTTAAGTTATAACTATTTTTTGTGATTTTCGAAAAACAAAAATCTATGACGAGAAAGGGAGACAATTTATAACAAACATTTTTCTTTTTCTGTTACTATAAAAATACATATTTAGGCTTTTTAAAATGGAAATAAGGAATACTAATTTTTTCCCTGCCAGTTACTGTAGGTGGGAGTAAATGAAATGAGGCTTTTGATTTCCTTTTTACTTACCTTATAACCGCAAATTTTGATTTAGCTTTAGTTATATACTTATTGCTTAGACGTCCCCACGCTCAGCGGAGAATGGGGTAAGTTAAAGTAAAAAATATATATATATAATCGTAAAAGGGGAAAAAACCAATAAATTATAAATTGCTCCTTAGGCGCCACGTTATTTTTTTTTTTGCTTGGAAATAACGAAAACCCCGAAACGATGACTCCAACATGCCCACCATATAACTACAATATACCCTTATCTAAATAATTATCGAACTATGACCCCTGGTGAATACCTTTACATGTAGATAACAGAAAACCTAGGGGTGATACCTACCCACCTGTGGAATTATCATAATATTCAGTGAACAAAAAAAAAAAATTAAATTAACAAGTTAAAGCAGTGTATATGCATAAGAAAGAACATCAGAACTATATGTACAAAAGTTTAATTATAATAAGAAATATATGTACACAGAAAGAAAAAAAAATTCTTATCATTAAAAAAAAAAATGCAACAAACAAAACTCATAGGTTGACTTAACCTTAACTTAAATGCTTAATCTTATGAACTAAATTTACATTAATATACAAAAGAGGAATATAAAATAAAAAAAAATTAAATGAAGTTTAGTTCGAACCCCACTTAGTCCTTGGGTGTACTAGCAGAACACAAGGTTGTCGATATCTCCTTTTCGGTCAACGTCTCACCTTCCCCAGAAGTATGAAGATGACACCTGCCACAACTCTCCTATTCAGGACGTGCTGAAGAACCGTTGCCACGCACTGCACTATATCTCCACTTCTAGTGTTAATGAATTATTAATTATTAACAATTAATGACTATGAATTCCATTGAATTAGAACACCATAATTTTGAAAAACAAAACATACACGATAACATTTCTCATATGCTGATATTTCGATTCAAACAGTAAAGACACAGGGCCTTACAAACTATCACCACTTCACATCCTTGAACAGTCGTAACGTGTTCAAAAACCAAACAGTGACCTTCACAAAACCAAACCTACTCGTCTAAACATATCGCTAGTGTTTTTTTTCACCATGACAACCGTAACACCCCTTCTCTACGCAGATATCGCCAGTGTTTTCATTTCACCACAATTGTAACAAACTGTTCATAAAATAGTTTTAAGAAGTATTGCAATTGTCAAACATTTCGAATCTAAGTTATCAACGGGAATATACCTTTTACAGTTTTATTATTAGGAACGAAAGGTGGATTAATATCAATTATGAAATAGTTTAATAACTAATTAAAGGTTATATATGGACGACTTAAGCCCTACAAATTCAGTTTAAGCCAAATTTCGTTGTTAGAACCTTATCTTTGTTGAGAAGCAGTATAATCTTCCTCTTCCACTGTGGATTATATATCATGTTTCCTTACGACATTTCTAGAGGTTCTAGAAAATCTAAATTGCTTGTAATGATAAAATATTTTCATATCCCACTCATTGTCCTTTGAATGGATATCTACTTGATAGTTAAAAAGAATACTTTCATTGAAGGAAGCTTCGCTTTTATATAAATCTTTTCCAATCCGTAACGAAGCCCTACAAAGAAATTGATTTAAATTTAAAAAAAAAAAAAGCCAGTCCAATCAGATTCGCCCTGAAGCCTCACTAGTTGCACAGTAATTGGAATAGAAAGTGTAGAAAGGAAACTTGGTATTGATTTGTGAACTTCTCTCTCTTATCTAAAGTTTCTTCTTCCTATTTAAACTAGACAATTCTAAATGTACATAAATAGCTTCGTTAACTTATCCTTCCACTATAAATTGCGTTAAACTACGCTAACAGTTTTGTACTAACTGCTTAAAAATAAAAAATGTCAAGAGTATTGAAGTCTTCTAAGAGTAATCGTCTAAAAACCAATTAAGTGATTTAAGAAATTTCTAGCTTATGACTTTCAAAGCGTATCGCAGATTGTTGACTGGATTTAAATCCTATTCACAAAAAATGTCACATGCACTGCTTGGCTTTTCAACCTCTTGTATTGTCAGCTTACAAGTGAAACACATTGAGTCAAGATTTTCTTGTTTTAAGTTAATTGTTTTATCCAGTCTAAAATGATAGAAATTTTAATCACCAAAGAATATCACAAAAATCTGCTTATAAAAATTACAATTACTATTTCCATAACATGTAAAAAAAAAAAAGTTTTGATCATCAAATATCTCAAAACTTCAATTATCGACTTAGTCTGATGAAACCGATGATATACATCATATTAAATATTGCACATGAATTTGAGTCATTACAAACTGTGAAGACTATTTAAAAAAAAATATTATCTTAATATAGATTTTTATTATATATATAATTTTTTTCAAATTCTTGAGACTGGTATTTATCAATTAAATAAATCAAATGGTATCCTTGTTTAGTCTCAACACTCTTTATGATATCAATAGTCTCAACGTATCAGCCAATTCGGCCATCCTCAAGGACAATCTTAAATATAAATTCAAACTACACATCAAAATTTAAAAAATGTTTTACAGCCTATTTCGCCCAGGTCATCAATTACAAGTCAAAATCACCCTATTTTTTTTTAACTTCATTAAGTTTTAATATAAAATTAAAGTTTTCAAAATTAATGAAGTTAAAAAAAATAGAGTGATTTTGACTTGTAATTGATGACCTGGGCGAAATAGCCTGTAAAACATTTTTTACATTTTTATGTGAGGTGTGAATTTATATTTAAGATTGTCCTTGAGAATCGCCGAATTGGCCGACTATTGATATAATAAAGAGTGTTGAGACTTAAAAGGATACCATTTGATTTATTTTATAGATTTTTAGTTAATTTTTAATTAATTGATTTTAATAAACATTGTTTTGTGAATAGACCAGCGGGTACATTTCTATGGGGCTCGGTTCTTCATAGTCTTCGCAAGCTGTTTCTTAGCCAGGAAGATTCTACAAATCATTCATTATCGTAAGTATTTATATGCTAAATAGTTGTTTAGCATAATTTTATTTCTTAAATGCTATTTCCTCTTCATTTATTTTTTATTATCGAGTGTTAAATAAATTTTGGCAGTATTACCTACACTCATGTATTTGAAAATAATTCCTTACCTTCTCTCTCCCCTTTTATTTTCTGATATTTCTGTTATGTTATATACTTGTTCATGTTAGGTCCTGTAGAAGGAAGATGTTTGTTTTCAGATTTTTAGTAAATGTCATTTAAATTTACATGACCTTTTGTTTTTCAGTTCTTTATAAGTAATTTTCATGATCCAAAAACATTAAAAGCTGTTTGATGAAATATTTTAATGCTAGTGAACTGGAGGAAATGTTAAAATAAGAGGTGTGATGGAAAACTCAAAGTTCATCATTGGGCTGGAATCTCGTCGGTCAGCTGCGGATTTCTATTTTCCCTTAGAACCTTATTGCATTATCTGTTCAGTGTACTGGAATTTCATAGTACTAGTCAACAAACAGGTGGTGCTGAAATCTTAAAAAAATTAACTCCTACAATATACCTGGTTTGTGCGTTAAAGGAATCGAGCCCACGAATTAGTCTTGAGACGAGCGGGATTTAAAAATTCCCATTTAAACTTTTTTATTGTCAAACAGCGGGGCCAATATTCTAAATTCTGAAACAACTTCTTGCTATGATATGGTGGTTATTTACATCTTTGATATTTGATTATCACGAAATAATTTTGGTCCAAAAAATACTCGAATAATTATGTGATTGAACTGTTTTTGGGAACAATTCTATAATCTCGTGATAATAGAGCACCGTTACTTTTAGCATATGAGTGTTCTATAGAAACGGTATATTCACATAAAAAGGGTAGTTTGGGGCTGGGAATCAAATGTATATTTAAATGATAAGAGGCTTTATTTTTGTGTTTATATCCAAAATTTGTTCACATTACCAAAACTGGTAATTGACTAAAATACAATTTTTTTAAATGAGATAGTAAATTGAATATCAAATAAATATTTTTTTAAAAAATCTACAAACACACCACTGCTTTGCTTTAATAGTGACACTCCTCACAAAACAAATTAATATGAAGGAGACGGTTGGGGGTGCGTTCATAAAGGAACAAAAAATAGTTAACAGCTATATATTTTCCGACGTTTCACCTCACTTTCCAGGGCATCATCAGGGCTGAAAATGATCATACAGATTGATTTACGTTTCGTGGTTACTGCTTCGTGATAGGTCCAAGTGCGATATTATAAAGCCTTCCCTGTGTTAAAAAAAGTTTGAGATAAAAAGTTCTTGTTGGTTCTTTTTAGTGGCTTACTGTTGCTCATTCTCTCTTAAGATCACATATGATATAAAATAAAATATAGGGACATGAGTTTTTGACATTCGATTGCTCATCTTCATTTTAATATAGCATTATCTAACCTTAGAAGTTTGCTTTTCGAATTATTAGCAGAAAAAAATATATATTTTCTTGTATTTTTATAGTTTCTCATATTGGCCAAAAAAGATTTTATTGAACATTTTTCGATTCGTCTTAAACACCTTAAAAATATTAAATTAAAAGGCTTTGAGCCATTTCTTAACACCATTTTACTGAAATATTAGATTATTAAATAAAATAAAATGGTATCATTGTTTAGTCTCAACACTCTTTGTTATATCAATAGTCCAACGTTTCGGCCAAATCGGCCATCCTCAAGGACAATATAAACATTTAACAGCTTATTGATTTTGACTTATAATTAATGACCTGGGCAGAATAGCCTGCAAAACACTTTTAAATTTTTTATGTGAGGTGAGAATTTATGTTTGAAGATATGTTATATTATTGGTAATAATATTATTGTTATAATTGTTACAAATGAATGTATACTAAGCTGTTAAATGTTTGTATTGTCTTTGAGGATGGCAGAAACGTTGGACTATTGATATAATAAAGAGTGTTGAGACTAAACAAGGATGCCATTTGATTTATATAATAAATAAATACCAGTCTCAAGAAATTGAAAAAAAAAATATTTAATAAAATATTAGATTTTCTAAAAATCTCGCGGACCATCACACATCTTTCATTTCCGCCCTACTTACGTTTTGAGGAGATTGGCGGGGCCGTCTTAAAGTTTTGGCTATTTGTTTGAGAAAGGGAGAGAATGTTTAACAAAACATTTTTTTTTTCTCTTACTATAAAAATACATAATTAGATTTCTTAAAATGTAAATAATGAATATTAATTTTTTTCCCTAATTGAACTACCGCTAAAAATAATTTTTCAAACAGGGCTGGTTGTTCTTGAAATTGGCTTCATTAAGTAAACAAACTTTTCAGCCATATCATTATATATTTATTATTATTAAAAAAAAAAGTATTATTAATATTCCGTAAACTATAATGATGGTGTGATTGTAGAAATTATAAAAAGACACCTTCTTAAGTTTCCTGTATTTAAACAAGTTTCGCAAAATGACTTGTGTATCAGTATATTGTTAACTGTCGAACTCAAAAATTAAAAGTTGTAAGATAGAAATCGCGATTTTATTTAATAGATTTAGTTTTTAGAATTTTCTCGAAAACGACTTTAACGAGATTTTATTGAACTCAGTAAATTAATGTAACATTAAGCCCAGTTAATTAAAATTAAATTCAGATAGACCTTATCCTCATTAAAACAGTTTAATCCCTTGGTAACTGAAGGTTGTGTGATGCATATACCTCACCAGATCTCGCAAATTAGACTAGTTAATCGGCGAAGTTAATCCCACGTACAAAGTTAAATCAAACCACAGCACTGCTTTTGACTCAAGTGTTTTTGGGTATATACGTAAATATATATGTATGAATTGTGTCTTATTCAATTTTTTTTATTTATTTATTGATATTTACAGCTGTATAAAAAATACAACAAGTAAATTTGATCATAATGATATGATACAGCATGTAGAGAAACTACCCAGTAATAGAACTCTAAAAACAGTTTACAATATAAGGCCACGAGGCCATCTTCTTTTCAGGCGCCTCAGAGGATTGCCAGGAATGGAAGAGGAAGCAAGGTTAGAAACTAGTGGGTTTGGGTGGTTAGGGAGTTTATAATGGAAGGAATAATATCGGGTTCGGGTTACATAAGGAACATTTAGGCCTTTCTTTATGAATGGTTTTATTAGTAACAAAATAAGGAGCATTGAGGATTTTACGAAGGATTTTCTTATTCAATTTAACCTTAGACTATTTCATGACATGTTATTCACCCTACTGTTTGTTTAGTTTAAATTTTAAAGCACTCTAAATATAATTTATTCTCTACAAGATGTTTAATTTAGCTCAGTTTTGTAAATGTGTGCAGTAGAGAAAACAGAAAAGCACGATGCCGCAGGTTCATTAGTATAAAGACAATGGCTGGCGTGAGGTAGGCCCTAAAAGCTCACCTGATGGGACAGGGATGCTGTGGGGGTGTTATAAAGGGGTTATACGGCAGTGAGGGAGGAGGAATGGGGCCCCGAGCCCCCCCGCTACATTATCGCGATTGTATTGTAACATTGCGCTATTGATGATGCCAGGCGTTCCAAAAGCTTTTCTATATAGCGGGACAATGAAGCCAGGATCGGCGACGAGATTAACCATTGAATAGGTGCCATTGTGATGATTCAAGAACTCACCTCCAGCAGCCCTTTCTTATCTTTAGCCCTAGTTCCCTACACATACAAAGCTCCACTCAACCCACACAGACTCCTCTCTAGCCCGCTTTGTGTATGTGTCTGTCTATAGTAATATCTCCCCCAAATTCATAAGCTTCTGTCGCGTCATTTAATTAATATTAATAGCATTATACATGTCCTGTAATGTTACGTCTTATAAAAATTTCAAGAGCTTAAAATTTCACGGAACTCTAGCTTGTAGAAAGAACGATGGTTGGTTTTCTTCTAACTCTTTGTCGATATAGAGATTGATGTTAAAATTAGTTAAAAAGAATGAAAAAAAGTTTCGTTTTGAAGGTTAAAAATGATTTTATCACATGAACTAATTAAATATAACTTACTAATTGATAAATTATATATTAAAAATGGATCATATTCCGAAAAAAAATGAGGAAAAAAAAAGAATAAGACTATAAAATCTGCCTTTGAAAGTTACATTCTACTGGATATGGTTAAGTATTGTTTCTCATTAGATTACCATAAAATAGTGCTTTTAAGCTTGAATTTTTGTGAAATACGTACAGTACTATTTATAGAACGCGACTCTTACTCTTCCTATGAGTTTTTATAAACATTATTATTCAAAAGAAAATTAAAGACAATATTGCTCTATTAAACAACGATAGACAATCTTTTCGAAACTACTAAAAACTGAATAAAACTAATTCAAAGCAGGAGACAAAAAATTATTGCATTAATCATGTGTCCACTTTAAAAATATCGTAAACATGAAATATAACATATGAACTGTCATCTAAATTGTTGTTACGGTTCAATACATCATGTTATCTGATTTGTGAGGACACCTCATTCATCTATAAACCTCCCAGAACATTCGAGATAATATGTATATTAAATAATAATAAAATGATGAATGTCTTTCTTCGTGAAATATTTCATCAATGGATTACAATCGTATTATGTATAAAAGTTAGGGAGGGAGTCAATTAAATGTTTATATTCTGGAGCGGTTGTGATCAATGATTTTTGAATAATCAATTTAAGATGGGAGAGGCAATACTTGGGTAAGTCATACTGTTTCTTTTCATTAAGTTAGTGCTATATAATAAAGTTTCATATATAGTTTTCATAATCGTACAAATGATGGGCGTATTATTCTATTATAGTCTGGACGAAATAAAGGGAAAAAATAGGCTTTGTTCGCGTCTTCTAAATCGTTATTCATCAATTCTCTTTATATATTGTTATATATACTATTCACTTATATTATCATTAAATGATTCATCAAGTATGGGAAGAGAATAAAATCATTGATGTTTTCACAAAATGAAACAAAAAAAACCTTAATCCAATGATATACTATTATTGTTATTTACCTTTCCGATGTTACTGTTAGTTTGAAGTAATGATTTAAAATCATCCACAAACAGGGAGACGCTGTTTATAAAATAGTGCAGCATTAACGTCGCCACATTGGTACCTTCTTTTCGGGAAGTAGCTGCTTGGAACACCACTGAGAAGTGGAATTCATACTAAAAATATTTTACTTGTGCTATTTTTGTCGAATTGTCACATTTTCATAGGCTTATACCCTGTGGTATTTCTGACAGAATCGGTTGTCATTATGCTCGGTAAATGATAGAGCTTAATTTTTATATTTTTTGACCTGTGGGTTTTATTTGTTACAAATAACTCAATCATGTATGTCGACTCTATATTATAAATTATTGAAAGTTTTCTATGTTTCAGCGAAAAATAAATGTCAATATGTAAAAGGAGAAGATTGTTTTATAAGAAAAAATGCTCCATAATAACTCGAGAGCAGTGAGTGACTCGAGGTACTCCACCATAGCTTCGGAACAGTATTGGGAAGTGGAATTTATTCAACCTCAGTTTCTTCCTCCAGTTGCTCAAAAATATGAGTCCAATAATCATTCTTATTTCGTTCCACCCTACAACCGCATTCCGTATGTCACTGAGAACTATGAATTACATCCGCAGATGTTCTGTGACTGGGATCTGGACTTTTCTGATGATATTTGCGACGATGATGCCTTCGAGATCGAAATCAGCTCACCTTCGTCAAGATCTATCTCCCAGAATATCCTGAGTATCATATCATCCCCTCAAGTCGATAATGAACAAGACATCCCTTATCCGACTTACTTGATTTTCGATAGTTCAGGAGCGAATACGGTCGCAGTCACATACCACCGTGGTAGTGATCATTACTATTATCCTCTGAATTAGCTGGTTTTGGATCCAAAATGCATTCCAGAATAATATCGCAATGTATTATAGTTTTATATCACTCTTTGAGTTATTTATTTTCTCATTTGCTATAATAACTGAAATCATGGTATAACTTATACAAATTAACTTGATAAACAGTTGTTACAAAAGGCTTCAATAGATTTTGTTAACACAGTTTATGATTAATAATGAAGAGGGACGGTAGTAGATAATTAATATTTAAGGATCCACATAGATTATAAAACAATAGCTATATTGTTTATACATGCAGAATATGTTGAATACTATACATGCTGAATTTCACAAATCAATCTTTTCTGTATTTTTTTAAACAAAATGTTACAATGGCAACCGAATTAGTTTCTACAATTAGCACCAAAATAATTAATCAAAAATATCTTGTGGAGTGTACACATCACACAACTTTCACTTATCACATTATTTTGAGTTCAAATTCATCTTATTTATTATTAACAATGGCTGTTTACATCGGGACCTGCTCGTGCTATACTGCAGATGTCCGGAGTGTAATTTTACGATTATAATTAATGTGTGGAAAAGGGGGGCTGGAGATTGTGAGACTTTCCGCTAATTAACATGCATATATTTCCTTCCATTTATAAAAGTATTAATCCCTGGAGGGGCAATTATATTAGTGTGCTAGGTTTTATCATTTATCTGTAATAACATAAAAAGAACATTGGGGTTTCATAGACTGTATTGGCTTATTTGGTGACGTCTTCGCCGCCGCGGTGACGTATCCTAGTCGCTTCCCTCGTCTAGGTGTTCTGTGGGCGAAATGGTGAAAACCATGTAATCTTCGCCCCGTGTCTAAAAAGACGTCTTTTCCTCTCAGAGGCTGGCCAGCGTGTCCTGGACTGGACTCCGGCGTGATGGTAGGGGTAGGCCAGGTCCTAGCTTGCAAATAAGTTACAAAAAGAATGGTAAAGATCGGATTACTTAAATGCGAGAATGGCAATACTTCCTCTTAACGTATTTCTATTTATTGGTTAGAAAAATAAACTATTATTACTCTGTTTTCTTGTTTCCATAGTTGTTATGACCCTATACAAAAAGGTATAACTATCGTCATAACAACCATGGAAGTATCAACCATGAAATAGTTGGGATGAAGATTGTTGTTATACAACTCTCTCCGTATAGTACAAGAGCCCAAGAGGAGAAAAAAGGCAGTTATCTCACCCCAATTTTTTATTACTTTAATGAAAACTATGTATAATTAATAGTCAAAATTGATGAGTCCGCCAAGTCAGGTAGGGGAGAATAAAAAATGGCGGCTGTTTCAAAGCGATAAAAAAACTAATTTTTCATTCGGAGCTCTATATCTTGAAAAGTAGGAACAACACAAGAAAATCTAAGAGAACGTCATTTAAAAAAGAGTAAATTTGCTAAAATATAAGCCCTAATAGAGCAATTTACGATCAATAGTTCTCGAGATATAGCTTTTTAAAAAGCAACATTTCATAAAAATGTTGTATAGGACCTACTAAAAGATCAGTAGTTAGTGAGTTTATTTTGAAAAATTTATATCTCAAAAACCATTTGACGTACAGATGCCTATTAGCACTCAAATTAAAACTAGTTTAATGAGCTATAAAGTAGTTTATGATATTTATCTTCGTAGGAGTAACAGTTTACATGAAATTTGCTAAAATAAATTGATTTATAGTTGTTCGGACAAATTTTCTTTTGCCAAATTTATATTCATATGTGAATATCATAAAAACTACTACCCCTACGAAGATAAGTGTAATAAACTACTTTATAGTAAGTTAAATTTTCTCTATTTTGTATTTTAGCAGACATATGTGCGTCTTGTAGATCTACAGATATATTTTTTCAAAAATCCATCATTTTATACGAACAACTAGAAATTAACATTTTGTGAGTTTATTTTGTCAAATATCATAAAAACTACAACTCCTACAAAGATAAACATCTTCAACTATTTTGTAGTAAATTTAACTAGCTTTAATTTGAACGCTGGCAGACATCTGTACGTCTAATGGTTTCTGAAATGAAGTTTTTCATAAATCAAACTTATTGTCGGAACAACTATAAATCAATTTATTTTAGCAAATATCATGAAACCTACTATTCCTACGAAGGTAAAGGTCATAAACTTCTGTATAGTCCATTATACTAGCTTTAATTTGAGTGCCAATAGACATCTGTACATCACATAGTTCCTGAGCTATAGATTTCTCAAAATAAATTAACTAACTAATCTTGCTTAAGAAATTTTGTTTTTTAAAAAGCTTTATCTCGAGAACTATTGGACGTAAATAGCTCTTTTAGAGGTAATATTTCAGCAAATTTACTCTTCTTTAAATAATGTGATCTTAGGTTTTCTAGTGTTGTTGGTAGTTTTTAAGATATAGAGCTCCGAATGAAAAATTTGTGTTTTTTTAAGGTTTTGAAGCAGCCGCTATTTTTTATTCCCCCTACCTATACTTGGCAGATTCATCAATTTTGACTAATAATTATAACTAGTTTTCATTAAAGTAATAAAAAATTGGGGTGAGATAACTGCCTTTTTTTCTGCCCGACTCTTGTACTAGTAGGCTATTGACAGACCTACATATTCAGCTAGCATAAATGCAAATACAGTCATGGACAAGGCACAAATAGCGACCAAACTTAGCACAGACAAACTCAGAGCCATTAACATAAACATCAATACAAAAAAAACGGACGCCATCACTTTATCATACAAGAAATCCCCAAACAGAGAACCAAAATTAAACGGACAAACAATACAGGCCAAGAAACATTTCAATTATCTCGGTACGAAACTAGAGTCTCACCTCTCATTCACTTCACACATACAACATCTATTCAACTCAGACAGCTACTCTACTCACCAGGGCTACCAATCAGATTCCAACTACTCATATACTAAGTAATACTGAGACCATCATTACTGCACGGTGCACCCCTACTGCACTTCTTAAACCCTTCATTAGTGTGAGGACAGCATACTATTGAAGATTTGTTGAGGCACATCACACGAAGACATACTAAGTTCTTCGATAACCTACCCACTTCCTTTAACTCTGTATTCTCTACACTGACCCCGCCACCTTTTCCTGCGCTGTGGCAGGGCAGGAAGGGCCCCATCAACCCTTTTAACATTACCCATTAACCTATCTTTACGTTTCTTCTTCTCTGCTTCCTCCCCCTCTCCCTTGCCTTTACTACTTATTATTATGCCTCTTTTCTTTATTTTCTTTTATTTTTATGCCACTTAATTTAATTTCTTATACTTTGTCAACCATCTCTCGGAGGCCTCGCATTTCTAGTTGTTAGAGTTCGCACTGAACAAATATCTCACTCCGACCTTCTGGTACCCACGTTAGAAAAAAGTAATGCTCACATTGAACTATGATTCTCACGTAATGCTGTTCGTTTCTTAATCTGTGTTTATTTCTGTTGTAGAGGGATCGAAAAAAAGTATTGAAGCACGAATATTTTGTATGTATCCATTGTTTTTTTACCGCTGACAATGAGAGATAAATAATTTTTTTCAAATAAACAAAATGAAATTTACTGTAGGAGATGCTTTTTTGGGTATTTAAGTCCAGTCATACCATTTGGATGAGTATAGGACCTAGCTGTTATTAAGAACCACTTGATAGTACAATGATACGACGATTTTAATCAAAACCATTATATCCATTTTCTTGTAAGTTTTAATCAGTTATCCTCTGACTTCATAGAATGCGATTCTATTACGTGTGTGCAGCTTATTAGACATTTTTGGTTGTTTTTGTTTGTTTTCTTGCCTTCATGGTTTATTTTATGATTTTCTGTTATTTTTATAAATAACATGAAACCAGGCGATGAATCAAACATTTCGCCCGATTTATTCCAAAACAACCTTATAACCGTTAATAAAACTGACATATACCTCCAATCGGAAGAATCACATTAAAAAAAAAAAGGAATAAAGAAATAGGTAAGTATTACCTAGAAATTACTCCACTCTAGGGTGTGCGGCTCATTTAATATGCTATCAGTAATCGACCTTTCCTCAGATAATGATACTAGAACAACACTAAGCACCAGCAATAACAAGACTAACCTGAATGCTCAGCCCAATACAATAAAAATACCTCCGATATTCTTACACAATGCAAATAATTACAGGCTACTTTTAAACGAATTGAATGCATTGTGCATCGAGCCATTTACAACCCAACTAATTGGAAACAATACGAAAATTATGTTAACGAATATCGAAGATTACAGGACTTTAACTAGGTATTATGATGAAGAAAAAATAGAATACCACACATTCTCAATGGACAAAAATAAATATTTGAACGTAGTGATTAGGAAGGTTCCCTACAGTATTACCAAGTTATTATTAGAGTTAAAAGTCGAGTTAGAATCAAAACAGTTCGAAGTTGCCTATGTATCAAGAATATTAAATAGGGATAAAAAACCTACTCCACTCTGTTCAGTATCTCTTAAAAACAATGAAAAGGCGAAAGATTTCTTTAATCTTAAACATTTATTTTCTGCCCTAATTATAGTAGAATCCAAACACAAAAATATTGACATTCCTATGTGTACTAACTGTCAAAGATACGGTCATACAAAGAACTATTGTCATTTGGAACCGAGATGTGTCAAGTGCAAAGGTAACCACCATTTTTCAAAGTGTCCGTTAAAATTTACGGATAAACCATTTTGTGTGAATTGCTAACTAGCTCATGCGGCTAATTACAAGGGATGTAAATATTATCAAATCCTTAAAATAAAATAAACTCACCTTCACAACCAAATATTAGTAAAGCTGAGACTAATTCAAGCAGGCCAGCCAGGAAAATCACTTCAAAAACTCATATGCTGATGTTATTAGACCAATATCAAAACCACTGGATCCAAAAACTCAGTCCACAGTTAATCAAGACAACGAAATAAATGATGAAAATTTATTGTCTTCAATAACTAAAATTATAATCGAAGCTATCAAGCCGTATTTACCACAAATTATGACTCATCTAACCACGTTAGTAGCATCTTTCTTTACAAATGGACCATATAATAAACAACAATTTATCTACAGTTACTAATTCTCTCCTGACTAACTGCGCTTTAATACAAATCACATATTATTCAACGAATGCTCAAATATTCATTTTTCGTCTATGGGTAGTAATCATTTTAACACTAAGTAAAACTATAATTTGGATTACGTAAAATAAAACTCCGAGAAATAAAACGTTTTCTCAAAAAATCTGGTGCGATATGTGCCTCACACAACTTTCTCTACATTGATCTGTAATTTATCCTCCATCGTTTAAGAACAGATGTTTCTATATCATTTATCGTAGAAATGAGTCTCAGTTGACAGATTGACTAACTCTAATCTCAACAGTTTTAAGAAAAGATCTTTTAAGAAAATTCCCAATGCCAAATTTTTTCTGTTATATATTTGAATTATAATTTTATACTATTATAAATTATACCGTTATAATTTTAGCATGTAGAAGTATAGTACAAGAATTAAAAATACAGTAGTTTATGAATTTTAAATTCTTAACTTAACCATTATATAATATAGAAAATACTCAGAATAATTTTATGGAGTTATCCTATCAACTGAAAGGCTCATACATAAATTCATCATTTATGTAAACATGTGATGTTAAGTGAAAGGGGGGAAGACCCTACCGCACAGTGATGAAGAAACTAAAACCAGCGCTATGAACTCGCCCATGTGGCCGGTGACAGTGCAGAAGATCATTACTACTCTGTTTCCTGAACAAGAGAAATTAAGGCAGACAGAGTCGTTGCCCCCATTTGATGTGCCAGCGGTAACGACAGAAGAGCTCAGTGACATCTGCCGAAGCCTTCAGATGGGAAAGGCCCCTGGCATAGACGGTATTCCGAATGTAGCACTAAAGGAGGCAATGGAAACCAGATCAGATCTCATCCTGGATGTCTTTAGTTCCTATTTGCGTGAGGGGTCCTTTCCCTCACCATGGAAAAGGCAACGTCTGGTTCTGAACCCAAAGAGCAAAGGAAGGCCATCAGAACCTTCAGCCTATCGACCGATTTGCCTGCTGGATACAGCTGGGAAGGCTTTGGAGAAGGTCATTGCAAATATGCTACAAGAGTTCACAGAAGAAGTGGCAGGCCCCTCCAGGAATCAATTTGGCTTCCGGAAAGCGAGATGGAAAAGAGGCGCAAAATGCTATTGTGTTATTGTCACGATGGATGTAAGGAATGCCTTTAACACAGCAAGATGGAGCTGCATACTGGATGCCCTACTGGTAATGAACGTCCCTGAATACCTCAGGAGTATCATTCATGATAGGACTTTGATATGTTCCACAGAGGACGGCTCGAGAAGGTTAAAGGTGACTGGCGGTGTACCCCAGGATTCGGTGCTGGGACCCCTGTTGTAGAATGCCTTGTACGACTGAGTTCTTAGGCTTAGTCTACCAGAGGGCTCCGAAATAGTGGGCTTCGCTGATGATATCGCGGTGGTCGTAGAAGCAAAGTATAAAGATGAGCTCATTGGCTAGAATCTGTAGGGCTGCAACTAGCAGACAGAGGCCCTTCTCGTCAGTAGCAGGAAAGTGAGGGAATCTATAACCTTGAGAGCGGGTAGGCAAGAGATCCAGTCCAAGCCTTCTTTGACTTACCTCGGGGTAAGGATCGATGATAGACTCCGGTTCAGAGAGCATATTCAGCAGGTGAGTAATAAAGCGGCTTGAGTAACCACCGCACTGTCACGTTTAATGCCCAACATAGGCGG
Source organism: Halyomorpha halys (assembly GCF_000696795.3). Classification (NCBI taxonomy): domain Eukaryota; kingdom Metazoa; phylum Arthropoda; class Insecta; order Hemiptera; family Pentatomidae; genus Halyomorpha; species Halyomorpha halys. The sequence continues at coordinate 49,564 of NW_027106871.1, read as the reverse complement.
ACCCAGGAACAGCCGTAGGTTGTTGATATCCTGTGTGGTCCCATCCATTCTGCTCTACGCAGCTGCGGTATGGCAGGATGCGTTGGGTACTGATGTCTACAGAAGACCGATGGTGTCAGAGTATCGTAGGTGTGCGCTAAGAGTGATCAGCGCGTTTCGTACAGTCTCATACGAAGCGGCTTGCGTGGTGGCCAGGATGCCAATATTGCCTTATAATAGTGCCGACTATATTCCAAGAGACGTATTAAGAAAGGAGACTCTAAGAAAATGGCAACGTCGCTGGAATATGGCATTCAGTGGAAGATGGACGCACAGGCTGGTGCCCAACATCGAGGACTGGGTGAATAGGAACCACGGGGAAGTAGATTATTATATCACCCAGTTTATCACAGGGCATGGTTGCTTCCACTGGAGAAGTGGAACTGAAAATAGACTGGAGAATGTCCATTGTGCCCAGGAACGGAAAAGAGTGCAAAACACGTTTTCTTCTTCTGTCACCGCTTTCATGAAGAAAGAAGAGACTTCCGACGCGTTTGCGGCTCAGACCCGACAGCAGATAATATCGTCAATATTATGCTTCTTAACCAAGATTATTGGATGGCAGGCCAACGATTTGCTGCACAGGTGATGCAGAAGTTAAGAAATGAGGAGAGAGATAGGCGAACCAGGAGATAGCCTAAAACAATGAGGCGGCACTCAGCCAATCACCCCCATGATGTAATGCTTAACGGTAGTCCCGTGGAGGGCGAGAAACAGGTGTAGGGCGCTGGTTTTAGTGGGTAAGAATCCCACACACGGATAGGTACGGGCCTATCCGTGTCTTTAGAAGACTTCCACCGACCCTCGTAAAAAAAAAAAAAAACACACTGGCCAGTTTTCAAGACTCGTTTATTTGGACTCAAGGAAACCCAACACGTCGAAATGTATAATTAAAAGTAAAAAATCAAAACAAAACATATGATGTAATTAATATTATTAGCACTGTCGTTACCATAAGCTATAAAACATTGCTGGAACCAGTTATTTAAGCATCCGAACTTGAACTAAATTTTCTGGTAAGTTTAATTAAAAACGTCTAATTTCAGTTCTATATACTTTCAGCAATTAATTCTTTGATCAAAAGTTTAGCTTAGTTGCTGCTCATTTTAATATAATTGGTTAAGTAAAACCAAACTTGTTGGAATAAAATGCAGCAGCTGAGTATTCTTCTTGTTATTGTTGACTTTTATTTTGCGGTGGACTAACGTAATGTCTTCATATTCATACTCTGGGTGTTACCTTTTAAATAAAATAAATATCGTTGCTTAGCTTGAACAGTTGCACAACTAAAAAAAAAACAACGGTGCTTTTAGTATTTTTACTTAATAAGATAGTGTGTTTCTGTTCACCAATAGAGAGTGACTTCATTTTCTATATTTTTCACCAGAGAACAGATGGGCCGGGATTAACCTTTAATCAAACTCTCTTGATCAACAGCATAAGTTTAATTGTTTCATTATTTTTCAAGAGCTTTTCTAGAATAGTGACGCAATTTTTTTTTTCGTGACTTATTTAGAAATTTCAATTTGTTATGGCAGCAAGGGCGTAATCTAGGGGGAGGGCTAGCCATAGTGCATCAGGTTGTGACATTTCAGCACGGAAAAGGAGAATGAAACCAAAATTTTAAGAACATTATATATAAATGTCGCAGCGCTTTATAAGTTATTACAGTTAGTATTTGCTTGATAAAAATTTTTTTTTTCACACATAGGGGTGTAAGCTGCCCCTCCTGCCCTCCCTCTGGATTTGTCCATGTATGGTAGGCAGGCAAAGCCGAGCGTGGGTTTAATGAGATTGGTCTGTTCTAAGATTCGTAGAAAGCAAAGTAAAGGCTACAAATGACAGAATAATTCATTTGTTTAATGTGATGATTGTGCTGACCAGCAAAAACAAAATGTATGATATCAGTACGCAATACATAAATTTAACAACATCTATTCGTAGTATTATAATAACTCACATTTAGCCAAACTGATTTATAGAACTAAGGATTGACGATACTACTGCTTTCCGTGGTAAAACAGTTATAGTAGTCTCTGACGTACCTCTTTAAAAAATCATTATTGAAGATTTTGATTTAATGAATTACAATCATATAACGAAATTTTACTATTCATTCTATAATAGCTTGAAATTGTTTATATATTTTTTTAAAATTTAATTATATAAGATCTTTTCCACTTTAGTCATTGAAAATTCATATATTTTTTATTGTAATTTTATGTGTTATTTTCTTTAAATGTTGGATAATTTACTATAAACTAAGACTTTGAACAATACGAAAAATATGTGAGAAAAATGGGTAAAGTGCTGGTGCAATACATTTATTTATTTAATTTAGTTCTAAGATACACAAATATTTAATATAAGTTTGTATAATAAACCTTAATATTAGAAAAAATCTATACTTGAAATGCTTATATGCTTCTTGGTCCAAAATACTCGATTCGGTGTATACATCCATTTCATTGATGACCATAATCTATATGTTTTCCTTTTGTCTAATAGAGTCTTACAATAAGTAACAAACAAAAACAATAAACTTAACTTTCGAAGATATTAGTAATTTTCTTCATGATAGCCTCAAAAATTTAAAAATTCATATTGGGTATATAAATTAGCACTGTTTTGTTTTTATCCACCGTATGCTTGTTCTACTACTTCATCAAATCAGCATAAAAATTAAGTTATTCCTTAGGCAATTTTCTTGTTATAAAAACCATGGTCCTCTTTGTTTCAATATTTTCTTTTTTTTATTTCTGACTTACGATATACAGGAACAATATAGTTTTTTTCCCATAACATTCGATTAATCCTGCTAATTTCGGAAATCGCTGCTCGAGACGAGTTTTAGAATCTATAAAGAATATTTATTTCGGATTTAGCATTTGAAAGACATAATAATTTAAGTGTCAGAAATTTATTTCTTCGCTCCCACTTTCTTAATTTTATCTCAGGGGGTACCGACAAAAATATTTCTCTACCACATAGGGTTATTTCATCCTGTCTTTGCTCATAAGTTGCTCATATATATGTAGAGTGCAGGAAGAGTGTTTATTTATTTATAACACTACGAACATTCTTATATTACTAAAACATAAATCAATTTGTACCTTATATAAACCTCAGGTTTTTTTACATTTTTCAACTTTGAAATATCCCTTAATGAATTTTGCACTTTAATGTCGCACTTAAGTTTTTTTATTAGTGGCAAATTGTTAATAACTTAACACGATGCGATCATAAATTTTTACATGTAATTGTTTTCTAAAAAATAGGTCTCCAGCTAATTTTCGAACTAATTTATAAATAAAATGGAGGAACATCCTGCACATGTCAAACCTGAAGAAGATGTCAAGCATGCTGAGGTTGTGAAAGAGAGCAAGCATGCTGAGGCTGTGAAAGAGAGCAAGCATGCTGATGCTGTGAAAGAGGGCAAGCATGGTGACGTTGCAAAAGAGGTCAAGCATGGTGAGGCTACCAAAGAGGTAGTCCATGAGGAGGCAGTTCCTGTTAAAGGACATGTAGAACATGCTGAAAAAATTGAAGAAGAACATGTTCCTGATGTTGCGGAAAATGAATTTGTAAATGAAATGGAGGATTTTTTACGTACAGACGAAGAAGGAGAAAGCGAGGCTGGGGAAGAAGAAGGTGAAATTATTGAGGAAACGGAAGAGGTACTTGGCCTGCCCGATAAGAGTGAAGCTAAGGTAGAGGTGGAATTAGAATTCGTAAAAAAAAAGAAGCCGGAACCAAAAATACGTAAAGTAGATATGGACATTCACTATCCGGACGAAAGTAAGAGCTCAATGGACGAAAAGGTTGTAGAAAAGAAAGTAGTTGAAGTAGCAACAGAAGGTGGATCCCAAGATCTTGAAGATTCTGAGGAATTGCTGGATCCTACTAAAGACTACTCTGTGGTTGATCCTTCTTTCTTAGATGATTTTTTTAGTTCAGAGGAAACCCGTTACTCTGCGGTTGAAAAACGTAAGGCAGAAGGAAAAACTGAAGCATTTGAAGAGGCTGAGGAAGAAGAAGACGATTTTCAACAGGAGATCTATGTCCAACCTCCAAGTAGAGAACCTTCTGACAGGATTTATGATCAGATATGTGATTTAGAGACTCCTCTGAGCAGTGATGAATCATTCAAAGTACCCAGGTTTCGATATATCCCTCGTAGAAAGTCTTACCCGACTCAAGGATTTAAGGCAGAGGACAGCAAATGGCTGGCTCAAGCCCAGTCCGTACAAAGTGTCGAAGTTCCATCTACTGCTTTGCTTAATTTGATGGAGAACATAGCACCTGCATTAAGAAAGACTTTGTTGGAGATCGCAACGTACCAGCCTTCAAACGCTGTGCACTTTATGACGCATTCATTGCTTAAGAAGGCGAAACTCTCCCAAGAAATAGGCTTAGAACCGGACCCACATCTTATACAAGTGCTGGTGGATGGGCAAAAGAAGAAGAAGAAACAACAGCAATTACCCATAATAAAAAAATCTGATGAAATCTTAATTGCGCCACATGCAGAAAGTCATATATCGACTCCTCAACCGGAGGTCAAACCGGACATTCCGATCAGTGACGATGATGAAGACCCATCTCAATTGCACAAGTTCCAAAGAAAGTATAGAAAAGCGAAGAAGATAATAGTCACTGAAGAAAAGGCAAAGAGGTCAAATTTAGACCGAAGAACGTTTTTACCGGGGACTTGCCTAGGACCAACATCTTTACCCTTGATCATGGATGTGCCATCAAAGAAGTCCTCTGTACATACTAAGCTGTCAGGTGTGTCAAAGAAAATTTCACTGATCTAGCTGGCCTAATAATCAATCAAAACAGTTTAAATTGACATTAAATGCGCATGATATTGATATTGTGAAATATTTCTCTTTTAAAATTAATGCCATATAGCTTTTCACTTTCAATAAGTTACAAATATATCAGTAAGGTGTCTCCTCAGTTGAATTGGAACTTATTTTCTGTATAGTTGTATTTTATTGTATTTAATTCAATTTCATTTTAATTTTTTACGTACTAACGATGTATATCAATATATGTATTATATAATTGACTAGTCAACCCTTGGATTCTTAAAGAGATAATAAATTAATGTATCATAAAACAATAGGATACATTGATGTATATTAAAATCTTAGAATATACAATATATATTTTTGTAATTTATTTTTTTATGCTACCTAAGTTAGGTATTTCTCATTTCACCTCATCATCGTGTTAAATATTACTTGAATGATTAGTAATTTTATAAAAAATTAATGCTGCATTATTGATCCCGTAATATAAATTGACTAAATTTTAAATGAAAAATATTATTTAGCATTTTACTCTGTTGTTTCATAAATTCCAGGAATTATCCTGAGTAAAAAAGAATTGACTGTAATTGTAAACCATTTCTTATAAAGTAAAAATAAAAAAAAATTATTTTTCTTTTAGTTAAATTTTA
>NW_027106871.1:39600-40262 GCF_000696795.3 Halyomorpha halys | reverse complement strand
TACTCAGAGGACAGGAGTTCATTAGACAAAGGCATGACAATTTCTGTCTAACCCTCTGTTCCCGACGTTGACACCAGCGCCACCTCTAATATTGAAAAGAAAGTGATACAGACACGTTTTTGTGTTTTATTTATGATTAGTGTTACAGTTAGAAAAATAAAATGTACTCCAGCACTTCAAATGTATCAGAAACTCAAAAAAGACTATAAAAACTTTTACAGCCATTTCTTAGATTGCAACAGATACAGTAAAAGGACACAGAATCGATTAGCATGTATTATCTTCCTTTTTAATGATTTTATCTGTTTTAGGGGGTAAGGAAAAAAGTAATAAAAGTTTATTTCCCCCCTATCTTTGAGCCCTTATAAATCAGTTGCCCCCTTCGGAATGAGTGTGATTAAATTCGCATGATGGGGACTGAATTTCTGTCAAGATTTCGTCATTTCCATCTGTCTTTTAATGTTTTTTAAAGTTTGAGGCACTTTTATAGCTCCTGCATATTGAGATAAGTGGTTGGTGTTCGAGAAGTAACCTTCAGGATTTCCAACTATTTCTCCCAAATTTTTTCCCCGGTTTTAAGCATTAATGCGACAGTTAAATCACGATCTTTTTTTGTGAACAAAAACGAGAGGACGATGGGATGTTAGTCACGGAGCTGTGCT
>NW_027106871.1:39064-39550 GCF_000696795.3 Halyomorpha halys | reverse complement strand
ACATTGCCATTTACAGAAATATAGGTCCCAAACATGCACTCTGCAAAGAGATTGTTCTACGCCTGGGCAATTTAAACATTATCGTGAACCCGGCAAAGACTGTGTCTTATTCGCTCGCGAACAGTACAAGTGATCGCCGCCCCCGAAGACTCAGCTAGTGATCGACACTTCTACACCACCCTCTAACTCCATCGTCTGTCTGAGAATGAAGTTTGGCCGTCATCTTAAGCTTACTACTCATCTCTACCAGAAAACCAGGAGGGTAAGAAGACGGTCTAACTCTCAATCACCTATTAACAACGACAGCGGTCTCTCTGCGGCTAAAACTGCAGGTCTACAAGATACGGGGTGCCTCCTTGAAGACTTCTAGGACACAATAGGACACTTCGGAAGATAGTCAGTACGAGGTCGTGGAAGGAGAAGCATCTAGACCATCATCAACTCTTAGACCTACTCAGAGGACAGGAGTTCATTAGACAAAGGCAT
>NW_027106871.1:36723-39014 GCF_000696795.3 Halyomorpha halys | reverse complement strand
CTTGATATTTTAAATATTCTATTCGATCATTCGCCAAATGTTACATGAGATAGAAATGCACATTTGTTTCTTCATAGTTCATCTTCCACATATTCACTCTTTGTTAGATACTTAAGAATATAATTAAGTTAATGTTCTTAATTATTTAATTTCAAATTTACATTAACCATTGAACATATCTGTATTATAGTTCCCTTTTCTGGCTCTCAGAAGCGATGGATTTTGATGGATGAATTATCATCGATTGGTAATTTCAAAAGTTACGACTCTCAATTTCGATTCTTAAATTCTTACCGACACTTTAAGAAAAGTTATTAAAAAAAAAATGATAGGTTTCAGAACTCCGGCACTAGCAAGCTGGCGGATCGAGACGATTCATTAGGATTTATAAATTTTGATGCAGATATCAAAACCCAAGTAAATTATGCCCAGTATTTTAAAAAATGAACCATTTTTGAAATAGCGGCTAGTAACGTACATAGGCGATTATCATCAATAAATATTGTGAATATTATTTCATATATATTTCTTTGATAGTTTTATTAAACTAGCTTAGTCATAAATAGTGTAAATATATCGCATAGGTATCTGCTGTAGGGTCTCCGTTTGTAGATGTATGAAGAATTATTTAAGGGTTCAGCCGATTTTCATGTTTTATTTATTTTTTTTTTAAGGCAATCCATAGCGAAGGTGATGTTTTCCTAGTTATACAGGTGATCAACCTATTCTAACTATGGTGGGGGGCCAAGTTTTTAATTTTGTGGGACTGCCACTCAATAAAGAAATTCAACGCCCCAGGCCGGATTCGAACCGGCGCCGCCCGCAGATCTCAGATTTATAGATCTAGGCCTAACCATTCTGAGCTACGGACGGCCCATTTTCTCGTTTGTAGCTCACATTATTCAACTAGATGCCTTGATTAACGAGATACTGATAATTATTGTATTAAATCTTTGATGCGCGGTCATAATGTCGTATTATAGCACCAAATCAGAGTTACCGGTTGGTATTAAGGTATTTATGCTCGAGATAGAATTACTATTATATTGATTTATAAAAATAACAATTACAAAAATATCAATAATTAGATTTTACATAATGTTTTGAAGTTTGTTTTTGCTCTCCTGAAAAATTCATATTTTCGACTTAATCCCTTATGACCGCACATCAAGGAAATATGTTTTATCTGTCCCCCTGTACTAATGTAACAATTCTTGTGCCGAATACTGAACCAATCAATAGGTTTTATTACTCAAATTCCGCATTATCCTCAGAATATTTTAAAACAATTTGAGCTCAAAACATGGCATCTACTCAATCTATAGTCTCTGTTTCTGAATGTATGATCCTTTTTTGAGAAAACGGATCCGATGATTTTCAATTTCCGTGACTTAAATTATTAAGTGAGATTCCGTTACTATTTTTAAACATTTTGAGCTCAAAATACTGAAAAATTATTGATTCAAATCTTTTAGTTTGTAAATTTGTTGGAATTAACAACCATTGTAAATTTGATGATTCAAATTACCAATCGATATCTCATGAATATATTGAAACCTTTTGTGCTCATAATAGGAAGAAAACATTTTTATTTATTTTATACCAGAACGGCCTGCTACGCCTTACATGGTTGATATAACCGTTACATTTTATATATATATTTAACACTCGATTAGGGGGGTATAGTCTCGTCAAACATTTTTTATTATAAATTAATACTGTTAAAAAAAATTATATGAAATTTTGAAACAATTAACACAAGAGGATTTCTCATCTGAAACTAATGTGCTAACCCCCTTTTCTGAAGTGTGGCTCCATTTTAAGAAAGTTTAAAGATAAAGATCGGTGGTTATTTGCATTGGGGCACATTTTATTGTTTCAGCTTAACAACTAAAATGGTTTGCACAGTCTTCCTGAGCATCGTATTTTAGAATCCTTCAAGAAGTCGATTCGTGCTGAGTTTTCACTGTTAGTTATAATAAACAATGGATAAATACAAAATATTAAAGCATTTTATATATAAATAAAGGAAGAAAAGGGAAAATTAGATAAATCAGAACGAGAAATGCCGAGACCGCACGATCTTTCCTGATTACTTTGTAATTTTTTTTTCCCAAGAACAAAATTCACATTCCCATAAATTTGTTATCCTCAACTCGAGAAACACTAAAATACGAATTTTTATAGCTACAAAAAATAACTAAAAATTTTTGTTCATAATTTTTTTCTTCTGCGAGTTTTCGAAAACTACAAATAACGATAACTGATGATGATCCCACCACTCTACATAG
>NW_027106871.1:25469-34893 GCF_000696795.3 Halyomorpha halys | reverse complement strand
CCCCGGTTTTAAGCATTAATGCGACAGTTAAATCACGATCTTTTTTTGTGAACAAAAACGAGAGGACGATGGGATGTTAGTCACGGAGCTGTGCTACAGTAAGCTCTTCGTAAAAGTACTACATTCTTTGCTTGTTGTCCTTCTGTTATACATTCCTAGCTAAATAAGCTTCCTCTGCTCAAGCTAACTAACTTTTAATCTTCCAGTATGTTTGACAAACAGCCTGTCATTTCCTACTAGCACTCTATAGCCAAATTAACAAGAAAATATTTAGGTTTTTATCTCAAACAATTTTCTTCTCTAATTTGCCTTGTATGACCATTATAATAATTGCTTGCAGTACCTTCAGTAATACTGATCTGATTAAGATTTTAATTTATTTGACAATATAAAAATCCTTGAAACTCGCACCTGAAACGTTCCCGGAGTTGTATAGATTTTGAATTATTCAACAAAAGAAAAATTAATCAAAATTGAACGGGTTTCAATGGGAACTGATCAAAATAAATTTATTACGTGAGTAAAAACTTCAACCCATATCTTTGTTAATAACTGTCTGATTTAAAGGATTTGATATTTTTTTTTTAATTTGAAATAATGAATTTGAAAATGAAATTTATCCTAAGGGGACAAAAAAACTGATTGATCCATTTAAAATTGTTCATTGAAAGTTTGATCTGATTAGAATACTCTTCTTTATAGATAGTAAGAAAATTTAAGACATGTATACAATGACGTATCTTTGCTTATACTTATCTGATTTCAATTTTTTTTTTAAATTTAAGGTAATGTTATTATTAAATACCAAAAAAGATAAAATGATGTTTTGAGGTTTTTAAAATTTTTACATTGTATTTGTTGTAGTATGAATCCATTCCATTAGCATTGTTTGTAAAAAAATTCTTGCACATCGATAATTCAATCACTACTTTGATAATTAAACATAAAGCTGTGCATTAAATTGAATTGCTTAAAGTTTTCCATGTCCATTTAAAACTCTCACAATGGGACTTAGGCCACTTACAAAATAGACTTTTTCATCTCCCCATGTACCTTAAAATTTTCGTATTGCAAAACCTTTAATTTATTATAATTAAAATTATTTTAATAATATCTTTATTATAATTTTGAATATAATAGTAACAATTTTCTTGTTACGTAGGGTTAGGGGGGCCCTTAAATTACATAGGGTTTAGGGACGTGACGGCCGTACGGTTTGGGGCGCAGATCCCAGTGCGCTCGGTTCGGAACGTTATGGGTTCGATTCCCATCTGGGGCAGTTGACATTCATTTTTCGGCGGTCCCGAAGAATGAATTTTGACACTCCCACCTTGGTTAGTACACGGCGGCAACTTAGGTAGCCGTCAGCGGTTGGCAAAAAAGGCCACTAGGCCCACTTGCCGGACATGTTCCCCCCACCAAATACCAGTACCAGTACATAGGATTTAACAGAGAATTTAGGATGTTTACTACTCGATCGACAGCAACCCTTAATCTATGCGGCGTGGGCAAACAAGTGGCATACGAATGCTATGAGTCCGCTAGTTTCTGCATTGGCCATTGTCATGACATATCAGAACTAAATATAGTTATTGTTCTTTTCTTATAGAGTTGTAAATATTAATAAAAATAAATACCTAGGTGTATTTAATTCCCTAATGTCAGAGCCCGGAGATTGGATCGCTGACAGAGCGAGGTGGTGGGGGCCGGCGGGAGCAGCAGTCGGCTCCGGAGTGCCAACCAGTCGATGTGCCCTCAGCCTGCTCCCTTATCAGTCCCCCTATCACGTGACAACTTTTTTTCCTGGAGTGTTGTTTTTGGTTTTGTTTATTTTTTTTGTTTGTGCTGTGTTTATAAGTGTCTCGTTTAGCAAATTTTTTTTGGGATTACCGGCCGTCGCTGTCACTGTGTCAAGGTAAAAAATAACTTCTTAATATTTTAATTATTTTATTTCTGTCTAAATATTATAGATATATAAACGTTTTATCCTGACCATTTTCGAAGAAACTTCAGTTAATAACAATGCTTATCACTGTGTTAAAAATGAAATATATATGTATACATAGTGAAGTATTTCACTCAATGAAAAAAAACTTTTTTTTCTTTTAGTTAAATTTTATTTATTACTAAATAACGCTTTATAATCAAGAAAATAACGAAATTTTCCTACTGCGTAACAAAGAATACGAATATTTGTATATTTTCTTCCAGTGTCCGATTTTTGCATAAATTTATTTCTTGACGAAAATATACGTTGACATAACTTTTTTATGGTTGAATTAAAAAGCTATTTAAACTTTTACTCAAAATCAATATCTTAAACCACTTTTCCGTCATTATCTTATCGTAGAGGAAACGCTTTATGAGCCATGCTTTCCAAATGCATGGTGTTGCTACAAGCACCCTTATCAATCTCTTATAGACGTAAAACCATAGCATATTTTCCAAAATAGATAAGAAAATTATATTAATTTTGGAATAGGTATTATTTTGCATTTTATTTTTAAGATGTAAGTTTTATAATCTATCATCTCAAAATGACAAGTTCCTGAAATAAAGGATATTTCAAATCAGATCCAATAAACTAATATTTTGGCGTGATTTAATGTGAATGAACCTTTGTAAGATTGTTATTATCACTACTATAACATTATACTTTTTGTATTATTAAGGAAGTATGTTTAAATGTATTTTATATGCTATGATAAGTTATATTAACATTTCCTGCCGATAGGAATAAAATATGTTGTTTATTATTCACTTCCAAATGAGGACACACTTGTGCAGAAATATCTTTCTCTTTTATTATTCATTGGTACGGAGTCATGGGGTACAATTAATAAGTCATTGTGATGTTAATTGTTACGCAATCATCGCCGTGTTATTAGGTATTTTTTAAAACTATTCACGACGCTATGGAGATTTTCGGCTGAACAATGTTCATTACGGTTCCCATTGTTCCGGCATAGGAATAAGTGCATTGTAGGCGAGCAGGGTATTGTATTTTGTTTCTGTTCAAAAGAGGAAACGGCCTTGGCTGTCTGTATATCTGTAGGCAACAAGTCATAACAAAAGGCTTAGTTGTTGAAAAAAAGGGTTAACAAAAAGAGAAGAGACAATAGTGGTAAAGGCAGAATTGAATAATAAAGGATGATATATTTGCGTAGGCTTTTTAGAGAATGGGTTTCAACGAGTCCTCCGCGATTCAGGTTGTCTGCGTATAGAGTGATTATCATGAAATACTTTGATAAATATAATTTCTTTTTGATTTTTGAATCTCTTTTCTTATTTTTGAGCAAATATGTAATATTCAATGTTAATCTAATAGCATGATGGGAAAAATTAATTTAACGTCCAAAACTATTTGAATTATATCTAATTATTTTAGTGGAGTAAATTACCTAAGGTTATTCCATGTTAAGCTAATAACATAAACATGCACAAAAATGTCAGTTCCAGTTCTTGTCAGCTCTTCATTCAAGCCATTTCAGTAACGGAAAGATCGTATTTGTTGAATTTATACTTTGCTATTAAATTATTTAATTATACTGACGATTTTATTAATTCACTAATAACCTTATTAATAATAAATAATTAATTCACCACTCCCGGTTGGTAGACAACTAGATAGTCTTGTAGATTCAGCATTTGAGATTACCTTATTGAGGTCGTCATGCAACATGTATGTCGTAAGTTTTAGATGTAGTATTTGTTTTTATGTTCGCGAACCGTACATAAGCAGTTCCTCTTGATCTGCTCATATTTGATGCAATGGGTCCAATTATCTTGCTATTGACTGTCAACAATGGGTTTTATTTCGTTACAAATTAGGCAATGATTATCACTTTTTGGTACGAATAAATATATTTAATGAAAAAATATAAATAAATAATAAAATAGGGATGTACTAAGATAATAAGTCATTAAGTTAGTCATTCAAGGGATAGAAATACCGTTCTTATGATTTTCTTGTTCTTCATGATTATCACTTTTCAGTATGCATAAAATCATATGTATGAAAAACTATTATAACTTTTAATTGATTTGTTGATTAACGGCCTTTGTTTTTCTTTTTCCAATATAATCAATAGCTCCGCAATAGTCTTTTCAGTCATTCTATAACCTCACAGCCGATTCCGAAAATGATTGTCCGTTATATAATGTCTTCCTATAGCCATCGAAAATAAAGGAGATGACACTGCATATAAGCCTGAAGGGGGTGAAATCATGGGGACGCGTGCCCCCTCGCTATCCTTTGTCCAGAAGCAACCCCTTATTTTACTTGTGTCCTGCCTCTGTGGAGAGTGAGGCGTCAGATCTCATGGTTTCGTGGTTGGCTATTGACTGAAAGTAATTGTAATTATCGATTTGATACGCAGAACTGCTGTATCTTTAAATATCATCTTAAATTATTTATGTTGATGAAGTGCGAGCAGTGAACAAGAAATAATTCGACTCATTTATAGGTGTTTTGAATTTAAAAAAGAAATTATGTCATTATTTTTTTCTAAAATTTTTCTACACATGTTGTTAACAACAGAACAGCTCCAATACAAAAAAGGTATAAAAATTAGCCCCATAACATACAGGGGACATTCCCTCAATAAACATGACATGCGTATGCAAGAAAAAATATTTTGCTGTGCATTAATTGTCGTAAAGCGGGAAGCCACTTTCTACAAGCTTAAAATGTGGATGACATCTCAATATCGAAATCTTCCGACTATTTTTTCAGCTTCATGTAAAAAACCATTCATCACTTGTCATGTCATCAGTAATAAACTGAAGAGCGTATGGTGAAAATTCAACTCATATACACAGTCTTGCAGTACAGTTAAATAAAACAAAATATCATTAATCGAAATAATTTTCATTAATGTTGAGATAAAAACTCGAATGAGAAAAAACGCATATTAAAAAACTTATTTTATTTAAAAATATTTTATGAATGGAAAAAATGTATAATGAAGAAGGTTCAGAGTTGCGCAAATTCTATCTGAGTATCTGAGTGTAATTGTTTTACCTGTACACAAAATGTTGTAGTACAGATTATGCTACTAATACTCAAAACGTTCCAACGTGAATACAAGTAGAGTAATCTGTACTTGAGAAAAACTTTCGGCATAAGTACAGGGAATTTATACTCAAACCAGTTTCACTATCAGTATTTTAAATTAATATTAAAAAAGTTGCTTTACTGTGAAGTAGTATAATTAATTTAGTTCTTAGAGTATATCTTACTATTTTTAAAACAGAAATTATTTTTTTCGCTTTAGGTATTTTTTATCAAAGAAAATACACATTTTATTCAATTTTTAAAAAGTAAATTGTATTTGAATATGAAAATACTTGGTTACGAAATTAGTCAAAATTTACAAATATAATTTATTCAAGTACAGGAATTAATTTATAACAAGTTTATTTAAATTTGTATCATTTCCATACAATCAATTAAATAAGTACACTAGATTACATTTTGTTGTCAGTATTCGATTCTCAAAATCGAAAATATAATCAAGTTCTCGCCAACTCTGCTTTTTATTAATACATTTCAGTTTAATATTACAAAACCATTTTTATATTATTTGTAAATGATCTTACGTCTCTTTCGATTATGTAGCCATTCACTAGTGATTTGCTATAATTATAAATAATTATTATATATTACTAATTAAATTTTAATAAAACAAAATTTAGGTCAATAGTAGTCGAGCCGACGCCAAAATGTTTTGTAAATTATTGTTGAAAAAGTAATTTTGTTCTTTATTGAGCTATTTAAAATTTAATTCTCTTATTCTCTATCATAATAAGGTTACTCCTCTAAAACAAAATCTTATTAACAGTTTAATCTTCATCTTCATCTCCTTTAAAACTGAATTTTAATATTATGTGGGTGCATGCTAATGAATATTATTCAAATATTTTTATGAAATATTTATATTTTTGTTTTGTAATTCTCCTGTTTTCATTTTACTTGAGAACATTCAAGACCGCAAAAAATTATCTTGTTGGCCCTGTTACATTAGTTTATATCATATAAAACAAATCTATGCTCGATTTTTTTATTATAATATGACCTATAATTTGTTATATATAATTATGACAATTATATAAGTTGTAAAATATAAAATATATATCATACATTCATATTGTTACATGAACATAATCTACACTATCCTAATTGCATCAATTCGTAAAAATAAAGGTAAAAAACCTGTAGATTCTGGATCCCTTCTGGAGTCCATCCAGCCTCATAAATTTGGTGCCCTTACTTGGGTAAAAATCTGGCGGTCGAACGTGATTTTGACCAGATCACCTCCTTGTACAACCGTTGGTCTAGGAACAGTACTTCCTTACAAATTACTGCATCCTTAACCCTTCATTGTTTTTAGCAGTACAGATTTTTAATTTCATCCATTATGCACCGGTGATAACCTCATATTTGCTTATTGATGTTATACTTATTTATCCCTCTTTGTTTTAGTAAATAAAAATAGCTACACAAACATAAGTATATATTCAATGACAATACAAATAGTTGTAATATCGATTGTTTTAGTTATCAATGCCTTCGAAAATAAAATCTATCTCGAGATAGAGAGAGAGAGAGAGAGAGAGAGAGAGAGATATGCCTTATTCATTCATGCTGCCCAAATACATCGGATTGCCACATTACACAGCACTAATTAATCCGTGATCGGACATATATAAATTACATATATTAACATGATATAATAAAAAAGAAAGAAAACAGTTTTTTTCCCCACCGTTTCCTTTTACAATTAATTCCAGTCTACGCACTAAATACTAATATTTCAATTCATTCCTTTTTTTTTTCTTTCCGCTTAATGTCCCTTCCATTTCACCATTTGACAATTTTTATTTCATTTGATCGACAAATTCACTCTTCCCAATTCACCCTCTCAGATCCTCTCTTGTGACCCGTTAAACAAATTCACTATCAGACAGCTATGTGAGATCATACCAGAGAAATCATAGTCACAGCAGTAGATCAGTTTACATAAAAACAAAACAAATAAAGACATTTTAGCAAAACAAAACTAATACATAGATTAAAAGGAAAATATAATAAAAAGTTGGTTAAAAGAAATACTTGAATGGATTAATAAGTTAAAAAAATATAAAAGGGAATGGTCAAATCTTTATCCAATATAAACTTTTGAATAACTGGGCTGATTTACGTGATGTTTCTTGCAAAATGTTCCCTTTCACTATGAGAAGGCTTAAAAACAATGACATAGTTCTCGTCTACTCAAAAAGTTACGAAAAAACTAAGCGTTTTTGGTTTCTAGCTCAGAAAGTATACGTTTTTTCTTACTGTTATTTTATTCCATTCGATTCGCCTCTTTTTTAAGAATAAGAAAAATAGTATTCATTCCATTAAACGACATTATATTCTCAATAAAATATAAAAAAATAAAGTGGCTTAGGGTAAACTATTTCATATTAGTTTTTAGTGTTGCTTCAAACTATCATTGTTCAAATAAATTAAAAATTGGAAATTTTTCAACTTGATTTAGAGAATTTTCTATTTGTTCCAGTGACTATTGGTCATGTAATCGTTCATAACTCCTCTTCATGTTATCCAATTACTACGTTAATATGACCTTTGGTAAGCTGTTTGTCTGCTCCTTCAGCCTACATCAATTAAATTTACATTTAAAGCCCTTATAATCTGTTTAATTAGAAGCGGTTTGTACCCTTTGGTGCAGTTTATAGAGCCCTAAACCACTGCCAAGCCCGGTGTAGATTGCTCCAGTAGTATTAAAGTTATTACTGTTTTTAGATACAAAAAAAATCAAAGGCCGATGTAGGACCAAAGTTTTGGACTAAAAGAATATATTTTTCGATTTTTTCGAAAATTCGTCTTGAAGGGTTTCATGAGGTGCTAAAAACAAATATCAACTTTATTTCACTCCTAAAATATCTTTTACCTAACTTCGATAGGTCAGTCGGTCTGATTTTTTTAAATATAATACTAATATACTTATATAGTACTAACACAGCGAGCAGATTCTTCTCTTTCCGAAGAATATGAAAAAAAATATTAATGATCCCTAAAAGGGTTTCTTGAGGTGCTAAAAACGATTGTCATCGCATATATTGATTAAATGCATGTTACTAAATCATAATAATAAAGTATATGTGAATGTTTAATTTTAACTAAATACAATAATTTATATCTACACAATACAATTTTGTTCATTAAATCTATATAATTTCTCAAAGATTGAAATAACGTAGCATTACCAAGTCAGTTAGTAACCTTATAAATCAAGTTACTAAACTTGTTATGTGTTTTCTTAACAGCCTCAATGGTAAGTTGATTTGATCATATCATTTAAGAAAAACGTTATCGAAATACAATCAGCATAGTCCTTGTTGTGAGACGCACACAAAAGCACTAAAGTTCTCCGCTAGGTAGTTACGCAAGTATTCGGACTCACTCATCTATTTCTAGGAGATCATTACACCAAAAATAATAGAAAGGATTCCATGCCTTCCCTTTCCGCCCCATTTACCACATAATTAGGCCCGGTTTTATCTTACATTTAAAATATATTACTTAAAATAAGTAGACGAGTCTTTGAAAAAATAATTAGTTAGTTTTTTAGATACTTTTGTTTTTCTATTTAAATTTCAGATGTTATTTAGTCCATTATATACACTTTATCATGTAATCATCTTGTGTAATACAGCTAATAAAACAACATACAAGAAGTATGTATAATACAAATTTAATATGGTTAACATCGTGGACCTCAGCTAGTAATAAATTAATAATATGTGTTACTTTTATTTTTAAATTTTGTGTTTAACTATTATTTGAAGTAAACCTCTTCTTTTTATTTTAAAATACGCTTTGCCTTTACTCGTCTTATGTATCAAGATCTTTCTGGTGTCGAAGGTGATTTCTATTATTTCCATTCCATCATCCTCTCCGATAGGCTGGCAGCTTATTCCAGTTTATCAGAAACTACCTCCCCTTCTCTCTCCCTAAGGCAGATATAGAGACCGTACTAGATAAAGAACGCTAGAGACAGCCCCCCTAAACCTGATGTAGGGGAGTGGATCGCGCTGCATTGTTCTGCATTTTAAAAAGCCCCCCGCCACTTTACTTTGGCTCTGACTTAGGCTACCGATAAATCTCGGGACCACGTCTTCTTTCCATTAGCCTCAGACTCATCCCTCATCACTCTGTGTCTCTTATCTATCTTCTTGCCGTCGTCAGCTCCATATCTCCATATCTATATGTATATGTGAAACTTTATATAAAAAGTTTTGATATAAACTTTCACTTCGAAAACATTAACATATTTGTGTAACTAATAATTTGTCTGATTCAATCTGTATTGCATATTCTTAATTATAAAAGATGATCTAGTGGCCTCTCGTGTCCCGA
>NW_027106871.1:15949-25260 GCF_000696795.3 Halyomorpha halys | reverse complement strand
ATGAATTGTCCATATCTGGAGATTACTAGCTTGCTGAGGAAGGTCCAGGCTTAAGTTTAGGACTAATTGATATAAACAGTTTAAACGACTTTAATTAAACTCAGTTTAACTATGCGCCGTTAAAAGGCTAAATATTTCAGATCAAATAATATTTAATCTAATGTCGTAGAAGGTAATGGATAATGACGAAAAACTCATAAATAAAAAATCTGTTCTAACGACTTGTAACCTGCCGGGCTCATGTGTTTTCCTATTAAAATGTGTATGTGTATTAATATTAAAAGTAATTTTTTGAAAACTGTTTTTTCAAAATTGGAGTTTGTCAATCTGTCGGCTGAAATGCTCATTTGGAAAACTAGTACGGGAAAGTATTGTCACAGTGAATAATATTGAAATATCTATTTTGAAACTAGGGAGAGTTAATTTTAATTTAAACTCAAAGCAGGATGGTAAGTGAAAGATGTGTAATGGGCATACCGCACCAGTTTTTGTTTTTGTTGTTTTTTAAAAATATTTTGGTAGATGGAAATTAATAAAAAAAATTAAATAAAAGTTCTGAAATAAATTTGGCAAAATTAAGAGTTAATTTAGTAAATATAGAAGATAATGATAGTATGTATTATGCATAATTTAAGTATTATAAGTACACTATTTCACAACTCAATTCCATTATCTATTTCTAATATTAACATTAACTTTTTAACCATTTTCTTTTAATCCTAGGGATTTTTTCTGTAATTTTGATTTTTTAAAATTTTAATTAGATAATCCTATAAAAAAATAGAAATCATCAAAAATGTCTACAATAATTATATAACATGAAGTTTCAATTCAAGAAAAGTATGTTGTATTAATAAAACTGATTATATTACTATACAATGTTATTACTTGTTTAAAATAAAACCTTTTGGTAAACCAGTTGATACTCATGAAAACAAAAACAGTAACTTTTTTTAAACTGTAATTGATAAAAACTTTACATAAAAAATATTTTAAAATATATCCTTGTTTTTGGTGAAAAACAATATGGTTTTAAAAAACATAATGATTAAGATTGGGATGTTCTAAGAATATAAATTCATCTTTTCGAACAATCTAACTATGTACAAAGAGATATATGAATTTTTAAAGTTTCCTTAGGTTAATTAACTTATTGGAAATAAAAAGATTAGAACAATTTTTATTTTTTCAAATGCGTGTGATACTAACTTTATTAGTTTATTTAAGGGTTCTTGACAACTGATTTAAAATTTTAATATTAATTTTTAAAAAATGGTGAAGTACGAGATACGGGATCAGTGACAACGATATTTGCACAAGTGATAATGACTACAATAGAACAATTAGTTCGTTAATGTTGCATAGTTGTTCCACCACCTTATCATCAAAAAGATTAGGTTCATTTACTTGTATCCTCAATAGATCCTTGAGAGAGACTTGGGCGTCCTGAAATCAAGACAGAATTTCCTTAGAAACATTTTTAAAAAAAAATCTTGATTAATTTACCAAACAATTCTAATAAGATTTTTTTTCCAAAACAAAAACTATAAATATTGCATTGTGATAATACAAAAGGTGCAACTTAAAAAATGTGTTTTCGTTAAAACAAATACATGTTACTAGTCTATGACCTATTCCCCCATTGGTTTCTTCTCATCTTTGTTTTATGGCTGTTATTGGGTGTATAAGGTTTCAACCCTTAAAATTCGTTTTGAGTTGCGGCCCTTGGATTCTTGTAGTGTAATAATTTCATTGAAAATAAAAATCAATTTGATACGATATTTATTACTGTAAAGCAAACTGTAACTATGCCTCTTTTATTCAAATCTTATAATCTATCTGCTTTAAAACCATTATTTGTAGTGTTACTAAATTTATTTATTTTGTATTTTATTAAAGAATATTCGAAATAAATTGGATTGAATATTTAAGTTTTTTAGTTCTTTTTGAACAAACGTTGGATCTCACGTAACTCATGTTTTGCGAACTCTCTTAAATCTGCCTTGCATTTGTTCGTTGATTGATTTTTTTTAATAAATTTAAAAGTTGTTTTTATAAAACTGTATTCATTTATAGTTTTTCGTGTATGTGCGGTTGAGACTAGACGCTGTATATAGTGGCACAACGTTTTGAGTCGGAAAAATTTCACAATAAATAATAATAATATTGTAAAAATTTGAACCATTTCATTTCTTGACTTTTTATTTCTAACGTGTGAAATATATGAATATACAAACATATTAAGCTATATAAGCATTTTAAAAGTAAATGAGTTTATTAATGCATTTTCAAATCCAATTTTTCTAAAATTGATTTTACCGGTTTTTTATTTGGACAAATTATCCTACAAATATTGGGAAAAAAATAAAATGAAAAACAAAATCACGTTTACGATTTTTAAAAATCCACACACCAACTTTTATTTCTGCTTATTAATTTGTTTTTTTAAACTAATTTTGTTAATTAAATAATTGAAGGACTTATTACTTACGGGATAAATAATTACTTAAATGTGTTAATAAAAGTTGAACATTAATATTTAGTGTTACTGCTCTTTTACATTAAGCGACCAGACAGGTAGATGGTTTCACGAGCACCGACGTTTTGGGTTTTTTTTTTCACACAGAAATTTCTCTTTAATAATTCTAATGGGTTCATATTTTAGTTAATGGATTCCTACGCTGACCTGACTTTATTTTAATTCCTGAACTACATTATTGTTCATAACAAAATCCGGTAAGGTAGCAGCATCTTACAACTTTCATCTACGTCTATTAGTGGATTTTTATTACAAATGTTGATAAGTCATGAATTTCTCAACATTTGAATTTCAAATCGTTAACGTAATAATAAAATAAAAATTGAAACTAAATAAAGACACATTAAATTTAAAAGATGGATAAAAAAAGATAAATGGGTTTATTGTATTATTCAATGAATTGTGGTATAAGAATAGGGGAAAGGGAGGGGATTGGGTTCTGGTTATCCGAAATCGGTGTCTAGTGGGTGACCAGTTGGCGACCAAGGCTTATTCAATCCAATTAATCATACTATAACTATTTGTGTTAATAAAGCTTTTATCCTTTTTTTTGTAATTGCAATGAAATTAACCATCCCTTTATAGCATTTGTTTGTTTGATTTTCTTTAGTGGCGTAAAACTTCATTGGTCATTAACGCCATTTATTTCTTATTTAATTTTGCTTACATTGGTTTAATTTTTTTTTTTAATGTTATTATTATTTTTTTGTTATTATGTATGTATATATATATTGTCTGTTTGATGTTATATTTGTGTCATTACTAATGACATGTATGACATATAATTGATGTTATATTTTAAAAACTGAATTACTAATTTTATTGTTTTATCAATGTCTCTGCGAGTTTTTAAAATATCCGTGTTTAACCCTAAGCTATTGCAGTGTGATATTAAATATGGGCATTCCTGGAAAATATGGCTAATTGTCAATTTGTTGTTGCAATCACCGCAGTCCGGAGGCGTTTTTTAAAAATAAGTTAGGAGTGAGTGAGCCTCGTGTGACCTGTTCTTATCCTGGTCAGTACGACCTCATTTCTACGGCATTTTTGGCTGGAGGTACCCCAGTGCTTGACGTCGTTTTTTATAATTTTCAGTTTATTCCTTGGCCTTTCATTCCATATAGATTGCCATCTATATTTGATTTCCTTTTCGAGCTTTGCTTATTTCTGATGGATTTAACATTGATTTAGCCCTTATCTTGCAGCGTGATCGGCCAATTCATTCACTGCGATTCCTAAATGACTTGGAACCCATATAAATGTAACTGACTTACTCAGATTTAGTAGAGTGTTTATATAAAAATAGATGCAGTAAATTTTCGGATGCTCCGAAAAAATGCAATCTAGCCCTTTTAACGATCTTAATGAGTCTGTGAAGTGCTGCTGCTATTGTATTGAGTTCAGCAGTGAATAGATTGCCTATTTTGTATGAGTATAATTTTGTACGTTGAGTCATTAGTTACAGAGGATGATGCTGATGATATGTCTGATTTTGATCCGCCTGTGTAAATTATAAAAGATATATTTTGAAGAAGAAGAGAAAAGTGGGCTTTATATTCAGCTGATTCAGTATTATTTTTAGAGTATTAGGACGGGTTTATACTGTATCCCTTTATACTATATACTGTATACTATCTGAAAATTTCTCATGTTACACACCATTCGAATTATGAACCGATCCTATCATCAATGTTTTTTGTAAATACTTTTTACTAGCAATGGATAATTTATTTTTTTTTTAATTTTACTTACAAAAATTTTGAATGTATGAGGAAGTACTACGAACGTAAAAAAAATTTAAATTCGAGTTTTCGCTAATTTAAATTTCAAGACTCTTGAACCTTAATAACTTACTGAAATTACGTATTTAAGTTAGATAAATGCCTTGGATGTTAACTTATCTGAGTGTTACTTAAAATATAATCTATTTAACACTTTTTTTTCCATTTTCACAGTAAAGGCTCGAAATATTTTGGTTGAACTTGTTACATCAATGTACAATCAGATGTTGGGAAAATCAGCTAGATGTTATTCTCAATGAAATAGTCTAACTGGGGATAAATGCCGTGTTTTCAAAAAACGACTAATTTAAAGTAACATCAATTTTATTCACTTGAAGTAATTACTCACCTTTCAGTATTAGTAGTATTAAAGAAAAAAAAGTATAAACTATGAAAGAGCGTGATAGTTAACTAAGGAAAAAAAAAAAAAGAAAAAATATTTTCACAGATTGAAATTGAAAAGTTTTAGTTTTTTATATACGAGTGATCATATTTGTTATGAATTATGGATTTTATATAGGTTTTACACAAATTTAGTTATACTTATATCTCGGAATTACAGCAGCATATTCGCTGAAATAGACTTCCTGGAAGTTTCACTTTGTATCATTTTTTTTTTTTTTTACCTTCCCTGGAGATATTTTTATTCAGCTCGTTGTACCTTTGAGCAATTTAATGGTCTTGAATGTCAGCTACTGAATACGATTGAATTCCATATCTAGATATTGTCCTCATTATACGAAATAGCATGACAGAACTTATATGTCGAATTTTTCTCTGAATTTCTTGGTTATGCTGATTTACATAATAATTAATAGGAGTAAAATAAAAACTACGAAAGAACTAAAGGAGAAAGGAAGGAAAAATATTTTCACAGATTGAAAATAGTAAAGACTTTCAGTTCAGCATGTGCCCTTAAAAATATGCATTTTTGATTTTTTTAATTTCTAATTTAGGATAATTAAATTTAATAATAATTCTTATAAAATTATTGTTCCTTATAAATATTATGACTTGTATAATTTATTTAAGGACGGCTCTAAAGGCTTTGATTTAACTCGTTGTGACCATGTAAAATTATCTTTATTGTTTATTAAAAATAATTAAATTGTACATTTAGTTAACAGCTAGATCTATCTTATCACTATCGAACGAAACAGTCTGATCTGAGGGATTTAAATGCCGAATTTTCGAATTGGTTTCCTTTAAAATACCTTAGTCTTGTTTATTTGAAATAATCAACTTAGTTAACATCTCTTGTTAGTTGAAATAAAAAGAGGACAAATATAAACTATATAAGAATTTTATAATTAATATAAGTAGCAAAAAGGAAAAATATTTTCCCAGTTATAGGTTTACAGTTCAGCATTGTGTCCTTTAAAACATGGATTCACATAATATTTGTAATTTATGATATTTTTTTATTTGATGTGTACCAGTCATAATATTTATGAAAAACAATGATTTTGTAGACAATGGAGAGTGATGGATAATGTATAAATAAAATTTGTTTCCATAATTGTTATAACAAAAGTCAGTAACATTAATTGCAACTCAAAGTAGATTGGTAAATGAAAGTTGTATGATGACACCAAATGTTTCAGAATTGTTTATCCTGAGTAAATAAGTGTGAATGAAAAAATATAAACTTTCTAAAATATCAGAAATGGTAAAAATATCAACTAATGTTAACGGAAGTTTTCTTGCGTCTCTGGATGAATATATAGGACATCTAATCACGGACATTTATTAAACGGTGTATGGTTTCCTGTGTTAATGTACTCACAAGTCATGTCTGAATTTCTAATAAGATTATCTTGAGAATTGAAGAGAATTTCTCCGATTTACAAAAGCTTTCAAACAGCGCGACTTTTGAATAGCGGCTAAATGAGCCTATTCATCCCTCGTGAAGAAAATACTATCCATAGCCATTAAGGTGTTTACACTAATCACTCTAATTGTGTCACTATAACTAGACAATTATGAGTTCCAAAAGGCCTTTCGGATATTTCCAGAGCGGTCCTGGAAGCGGATGGGATTTACCGGAGAGAGAGTCGCGGTAAAAAAGTGCTCCCTTCCCCTTGGAGGAGAGAGCGTGCATTGATGTGCAGATTGCCCCGGGCCCCCTTAATTTGGGGCATTTCCATGACAAAAAGTAGTCCGGAGGGGGGCATTGTCTCTCCCGTCCCTCTAAGAAACATTAAATCTGGGCAACTTTACTCTTCTGATTCCTTCATTATCGGCAAATAATATTTAACTTTATTTAAATCCCTCTGTAAGTAGAAGCTGTTTAGATATATTATTGCTAGATTTATCCTGTTACAAGGAATGGTCTCAGATTCCAGTCAGTTAAATAGATTGTAGAAAATACCAAATACATACCACTTTAATTTATTATTTATAATTTTAGTATTTCTATATTATTTTAACATGTTTCACGTCCCATTCTTTTTAATTTATTGACAGTTTTTGTTTTTTTCGCTTTTTTATATTTTATATATTTTAGAATCCGGCTGTGGCAGTAATTATTTTCTATTTCACATTAGCCGTGTGTCAGCCCAATGTGTTCGGCGGAGGACTAGGATTCACTCTGCTCATAAAGTGGATATCCTAAATTGGGTAAACATCTGGCAGTCAAGCATGGTTCTGACCAAATCTCCTCCTTGCACAACCGTTGGTCCTTACACAGTATTGCACCCCTGACCCTTCATGTGTTGTAGCACTACGGATTTAATTCTAATATCTGAAACTTTTTTTTTATAGTTAGTTATATTTTTTTCTTTTATTTAGTACACTAAGATGTTACAATTTTTTATTTTTTTGAAATTATTTTTATGTTTTTTTTTTCTCTGTATGTCTTTAAGAGAGATAAATAATATATGAAATCATTTTTTTTTCTTTGATCTGTTTTGTAGGAATAAAACGATACAAGGATTATGTTTTGTACAGTCATTTGCTTTACAATACCTTACTTTATTTATTATTTGTTACTTTATTAAACATTCTAGTGTATAATTATGATGTGAAAATATTACCTGAAAATTTTTCGATTTTTATTGTTCAAATCTTCTTATTACACAATAACTTAATTATTTTCCAGTGGTTTAGATTTATTTGATTTTGCTGGAGTCAATAGTTTCTGAGCACTCATTATCATGAGGGGTTACTCGTTAATGTTCACTCCTTCTTATGCCACTTGAGTTGCAATGATTATAGTTGTCATCATTGGGTATTATTAATATAAATGTTAGGTTTTCAGTAGTCCAAGAAATGTATACCTTCATTAGATGATTTCAGCGATCGTTGGGTGAGCTGTAGTTAATCTTGTAAGTTCTTGTCATCTTTCGTAGTGAGATATTCAGAAAACTTTTTATTTATAACTTTTTTTTTTTTTTTACTAAATACAATAACTTTTGATATATGGAGCCAATTCATTTTTATACGAAATAATGTTAAAACATTTTAGAGGCAATGTCCGTTGATTAGGCATATGTATCCTTTCCATATCTCAGAAACTACATAGCTATAAAAATAATAGTTATATTACCACTTTTGAAGAAAATTTAATATAATTTAATTTTATTCAGAACACAGCAAAAAAATTTGATAATTTTCTAGACCTAAGCAAAAACACACACGATTTTTAAACATTCGCGATCCCAAACCAGACGTGTTAACCTGTTGTACATTTACTCACTTAATATGCTGGTTTTACTAAACAACATAAAAAATATTACTGCTTTAGTTTTTTGAATGATAGAGTTTGTTACCTATAATTTAGCTGAGAAGAAAACGTTATAAGATCACTTTAAATTCAATTTTGCTGAAGAACTAATATTTTTCGAGATTCGAGAAGCAAAATACAGATTAAACACATGAATTTTTTCTCATAGCCTCTCCTCTTTTGAAACCGCCAGACTTTTACCCACGTAATATACTGATTTTTGTTACCCCCTTCCTAGTCATTTCTGACCTACGGTTGGGGTTACCGTCCTATCCTAACACCATGGTGGGGGGAGTTCAAGTTTTCATTTCGTGGGACCGCCACAGAAATAAAAGTCATTCCGAAGGTCGGATTCGAACTGTCATCATTGCAGTTCCCAGGTTGCAAGGACCCACGCCACAACTACCTAAGCTGCAGGCGGTCCATATGCTGATGTTGCTGTCTAATTCGACTCGACTAGTATTTGTCTCCCCATATTTCAGATGGTGCATAGTTTGGGGAAAAAAACAGTTATATGCCAACTATTATAGGAAATTTAATTTTGCACAGAACTATTTTTATTTCATCTAATCCAAAATAGTTTTCGAAAATTAAGCGAAATACTGATAAAACACATGATTTTTATAATATGTACCGCTCTCTCTTTTAAACAGACCTGTGGTACTCTCACTTACATGAATTACTGGCAGTACTAAACAATATGAAACAGATTAATGCTTTATTTTTTGAATGTTGAAATTAAGTGTATTAATTTGCTTGGAGTGTTTTAGGACTCGTGTATTTTCATCTAATATGCGCAAGTAGATCTTCTTTTTTCTCGTTATTGCTAAAGTGCACCACATACTCTAATAATCAATAACAATACACATGCGATGGGAGGAACTGTGTACAATAAGTGGCAGACAGACGGGCGTGTTAACAATAGGCCTCGACAGAGGACAGAGGAACCATTTTCATATAGCCCATGAGCGAGCCCCATTGACGCCCAGCCCAAACGTCATGTATACACCTTATACCACGTACCACCTTTCTTTTCTTTATATGTTATTATGTCTGTGGGATATAGTGGCCCCTGTCCAATGACCTGGAATCTCAGCGTTATATTAAGCTCTTCTCTCCGAACCAAATTTTGTTGTCATTTTTATTGTTCTCATAATGGTTATAGCTTAACACACAAGAATTGTTTTATATGATAGTAATATTACCTTATGAATTTGTAATTAAATTTAACGAACTTAACTCAAAACCTCATGACTACTGACAAATC
>NW_027106871.1:10152-13564 GCF_000696795.3 Halyomorpha halys | reverse complement strand
TGCCCAGATCTTCTTCGAATCTTCAAAAGAGGGAAATATTTTAATATAATATTGAAGCTACTTACTTAGGCCTAGAAAAACAATGAACAAAACAAACTACTTTTTTTTATAACAAAGTAACGAAAATAATGAAGACTTCACCTTCGAGCCTTAAAATATAATGTTTCACTTCGCCTTT
Organism: Halyomorpha halys; assembly: GCF_000696795.3. NCBI lineage: Eukaryota > Metazoa > Arthropoda > Insecta > Hemiptera > Pentatomidae > Halyomorpha > Halyomorpha halys. Next base: position 13,386 of record NW_027106871.1, on the reverse strand, counting down.
AACTTCATACCGTCCGTCTATGGTCTTTTTTCGCATGCCCAGATCTTCTTGGTGGTTTTCCAAGTTTATGACCTGCATCTTTGTACGATTTATGCCCTTTTTAACGTTGCCAAACTTGATTGTCCAACTCTCTTTCAATTCGTCCATGATAAATTTCATCCCACTAAGTAATTTCATCAAATATTCCATTTTCATTGACTGACCGCATGATAATTGTTCTTTACCTCCCATTTCTAAAAAGCAACTCTCAATACCTCACTATAGTTCACTTCGTATTTGAAAAAAAATAATAATTTTTTTTACTTAAAATTCCTCTTCTGACACCAATGAAACGAATGAAAAAACAAATTGGATTTATAGAGCCAGCCGAAAAAGAAAATTTTTAAATGTTATTAAGTATAATAATAACAATCTAATAAATGAAGTTTTGACTGTAATTTCATGATACCTCTCCTTAATAAATGTTTTGTAATAGTAATATCATTAATGGAAGAATCTTAATAAATACATAACAATACATTTGTGTAGAGTTTTTTCTTCTTATTTTTTCGAATTATAGATGTATACTTTAAACATCCATTTTGCCATCTTTAAATTTCACTGTGGAACTTAATGTCCTACTTTGATGACACAAAGTTACCAAGCTCTCGACCATTGTTTCCATAAAACTATTACGAATAACCCCTCCCTGTACCCGTAAAAAGTGCAATGTAATCCAAAGCTTCAGTTGAAGATGTACTGGAGCGAATGATGATACATTTAGCTGCACAGACGGAATTTGGAAGGGTATGGTTAGTTAGGGTTTTGGTTAATTGGTATCAATGCTGGCTCATTAGCGAGAACTGTTATTGTCCATGGAGGTAACTGTTATAGAGCAGGAGTGGGGGTACAATGGTGGATCTCCACGTGAGAGAACAACAATAAGGCACTCAGTGGTGGTCGGCCTCAATTGCACGCTAAGTCACTGCTGTGTCCTTGTCCAATTAGGGCAGGACAATGCGCTCTCTGCCGGTCCCTTCGTAATGGACACTATTATTCAAATCTTTCCTTCTTCGATGGACAGTCCATTCCAAGTTCGATAAATAATCTAAGAGAGATGTATCGAACCCCATTATTAACACGTAGCACATCGTCATCTACCTCGACTTCATTATCACCAACTTCCATTAAATAATTTTATATAGAATCCTTAACATTTGCGATCTAATAGTTTTTTAATGGCGTAGTTCAACTGCCTTTCGGTGTCTGTTTTAAAAGTATATTATGCTTTGAGTTTTGTGGAATTATGGAGGGGTTTTGCACTTAAATTGACGGTGTTACGGAATCAGAGCATACAGTTCCAAAAAATATTTATTACGATTTTCAATGTCATATACCCACCCTGTCAGTCAAGTGTGACAAAAATAATACGCTTAAATGAGATATGGACTAACCGAAAATTTCAGGGTCTGCCGCTGTGAGGTACCACTGTTTTCTTGGTTCATTGATAGGAGCGGCATACGCCCAGTGCGGGCCTTGTACCAAGAAAATATAAATGAAATCTGGGTTGAATGTTTTATCTTCCAGTTTCAGATGAAGTAATTAAATTAAGTATTCTATTACAGTTCAGAGATCTGAAAACATGTGTTATATGTTATAATTTGCAATGTGGAGAGAGGATAAGCTTTTAAGATTGGGTGCATTGAAGCTGTTTGCTTCTGCTGTAGTGAATTCCAGAAAATGTTTGCTAAGGGCCTCGCATCAACAGGTATGTTAAGGGTCACCATAATAACCATTCAATATTTATCGGAAAGGTCACGGGATATGAATCTCGACATTCTCACTCTGGAGCTGTATAGATAGAATGTAGTTCAATATATTTATTATTGTTATTGTTTTAATTTCTAAGTATCATTGATTCAACTATTTATTACTTAATTGATTTCTTTTCAAGGAAAAAAGACCGTTACTTCTTTCAAGTTTTACATCCTTCTTCAAAATGGTTTGTCCTAATTATTAAAATTTTTCTTATCTTTAGTCCTTTTTTTTGTAGGCTTCCATCAGCATATCCAAGACGATGTAAGACATAAAGTAGCTAAAATTTACTAGACAAGTTGTCGGGAAGGTAAATTAAACATGATAAGAAGTACTAAGTTTTTTTTTTTTTTGCTTGATAAGAAAACAGATGGATAACAAATATTTTATATCATTAGCCACAGATTAAGCTACTTAAGATATCTGGACCCTCTTTACCATCCTATGTGATATATTGCCATTTCAAAGTTGAATGTTCAGATCTCCAGTTCAACTCGATTGTAGCTTCAGTTTTCTCTTACATTCAATATGCTATTGCTATCTCCTCTTGGAACGAATATTACGTCATAATTAATGCGCCATTACGTCATGGTAGAAGGAGACTAAGCGCTTGTTAATTAAATTCGTACCTTACAATACAATAGTTTTGAATACTGACTCCAACTGTTTGGCGAGGCGTCGCGTAGGGAAGAACGTATAAATCAAAGAGGGCAATAAAGACGTTTGTTCAATAGTACACAATGAGCCGCTACGGCTTCTAATATCAATTAATTGAGTAAGATGGCTGATTAGGGCCTATTGAACAAGTCTAACGGGATTAAGGCTCACATGTAGCCTGCTTATTAGAGAGGGAGCAAACTTCTGCGACCGCGCATCTCAACCGCACTTTCCTTAGGCCGAAATTAACGCTATTCACCGCCGCGTCTTGTATTTTTATTCATCCGCCCCTATGAGACTCCCTGGCTAACTCGTAACTAACGGGACGGGGGTTTTCTTGAAAAGAGAAGAGCCGGAGGAGTATATTGTGGCTACAATTTAGCCGTATTCAAGCCGGGGACCGGGTAGGGACTTTGTGACACCCGCTGAAAGGCACATTCAAATCAAGCGCTTCTTTCACAGACCTAACCCTTCTGTACCGGCACAGCAAACTCCGCGTCTTGAAAATTGTATACTTGCTTCGCCTTGACTTATCATGTGTATTGTCAGATCAGTTGGTGTGGAACGACCTAATAACCTAGCATTTAACCCATTGATTAAAAAAAAAAAAATATAATACAGCCTCTTTTTAGCAACCTTTGGATTTTACTATTTTAGTTGGAATTAACATTATGTTCAGAAGTATTTGGTTTCCTATACAATTTATAGAAAGTTATCTCCTCTACAAATTAATTTTTTTACTCTTTTATAAGTTATATTTCTTATCACTTTGTGTTATAACAG
>NW_027106871.1:9443-10102 GCF_000696795.3 Halyomorpha halys | reverse complement strand
AATTATTAAAAAAAAAAAAAAAAAATTGTAATTACAGCATAATATACTTGATATTTTCTTAAAGAATATTTTTTTTTTCCTCAAGTACTTTCTTTTAGGAGAAATATAAAATTTGAATGTTTATTGATTTTTAATACTTCAACATCAACGATCAAATCAAAATTTATAAAAAACGAGTATAGCTATTTATAGTAAGGAATCTGTAAGATATATACATACACAACTCTCTCATTTAGGGTATATATATTATGAAAAGGAAAAGAAAAAAAATAAGAAGTAAAAATAGGTTAGTTCGGTGTGAAAGGAACTGGACATAACTGCGAGACTGTTAAATCTATGTATTATAAACTATTTTAAAAACTCATTTTTTTTTTTCAAAATACACAATAGGTGTAATAAGTTTGTTAGAGTGAATCGTATAAATAAAAAATAATCGAATCTTCAAAAGAGGGAAATACTTTAATATGATATTGAAGCTACTTACTTAGGCCTAGAAACAACAATGAACAAAGCAAACTATTTTTTTTATAACAAAGTAACTAAAATAATGAAGACTTCACCTTCGAGCCTTAAAATATAATGTTTCACTTTGCCTTTAACTTCATACCGTCCGTCTATGGTCTTTTTTCACTTGCCCAGATCTTCTTCGAATCTTCAAA
>NW_027106871.1:0-8128 GCF_000696795.3 Halyomorpha halys | reverse complement strand
GTTTCCTATACAATTTATAGAAAGTTATCTCCTCTACAAATTAATTTTTTTACTCTTTTATAAGTTATATTTCTTATCACTTTGTGTTATAACAGTTTTATAGCATATAAAAAACGAAAATAATATTTTTTTTTACTGAAAAAATAAAATGGAAAATGATTAAAACTAAGCTGCGAATTTACCTTTTTTCTCAGCTATGACTTATTTGTTTACTATCCGATTCAGATAAGAGTATTTTGTCACTGTACTAGTATTTTTTTTTATGAGGTTTGAAACTTTTAGGAATAAGGCATTAGAAATAAATCTTTATGTTGTTTGAATGGATATATTTAAAACATTATCGCCTCAGAAATATTTTGAAAGAAAAATCAATGAAAAAGTTTAAGAAAAAAAAAACATTTCACAGTAATTTACAGACGTACTTAAAAAATCTATTACACAGTTATGAAAAAAGGTACCATTCGTTATTGTAATATTTTTTTTTAAAAATTCAAATTTTGCAAAAAGCATTATGATAAAAAAAATTGTATCCGCAAATACTAACTTGATTTTATAGGGATTGTAAACTCAAATAGTTTATTTTTATTTAGTTAAGAGTATAAAAATCATTGAAAGTTGGGGAAAATAAAAATAATTAGAAAAAAATATTAAAATGATACTTAAATATTGTTCTTCTTAGTCTGGATTCTTTAATATTTTATGTATATTTATTAATATGTGCTCCTTAGTGACCCCTCTGCGTTCTTGGCGAGTTTGATAAATCTACGTTCGTAGACTGTAGACTATTTGCATAATACAATAGATAGTTCACCTGCAGTAGTAAGTTTTATTAAGCTCAACTTTTTTTTTCCAATGCCCATGTTTGGAATTAGAGTTAGGCATTGAACATATGCTGTGTTTTGGGATTTCGTTTTTCTCTAAAACTGGATTTCATTTCAAAACATGAATTTACTGGTTAAGGGTTTGAATTTTATAACTAGGGTTATATTATGTTTTATAAGAAGGCTAATTTTTCATGGTTAATTTTGCCCTCTGGGAGGGAGGGGGACACATTTCAGCACCGCCTTGCTACAGTCCCGATTATTATGAATTCATCCTAAGATTCCTGTCCCCACGTCTTCTGCGAGTTTCCCCATCCGTCTAACGTAGCTTTGGATCTTCTTGTGATAAGTAGCTCCTTTCTCGTGGTTAACCTAAGGATAGCAGTTTCAGCTATTCCCACAGAGTGGCTACACCATACCAGCTGTAAATTAATTGTACAAGAATAAATTGTAGCCATCTTCCATGGATATTGGCCTCACGCATTCAACATCACAGCCTCAAGATTTCCGTTTTAGAAATGTATTATATATTGCTACATTTATGTATGTGTAACAAAACAAATAAATAAATATGGGTGTTTTTTCTTATTACTCCGCATTAAACAGTAGTGTGGAGAAACGGATGAATTATTAACTCATCTCCAAATTTGAGGATAATTTTTCAAAAAAATTAATATTGTTTTCTTCATTCCAACTTTTTTTATTTATTTTTCAAACTAAAGATCATTATCGTTAATCATGAAAATGCCCCAGTTCCTTGATTATAATTTTATTTCGGTTAAAATTGTTCAGCTGAAATATATATTACTTTATTACTAAATTGATACTCTATTCTTCATGTATTTTATCAGTTATATCATTATTTCTGATATATCTACGGTTCGAGTTCATTAATAATAACCTGAGCCAGTTGGAATGATTTGGAACGCTTGGACAGATGGGGGATGGTGATGGAAAATTGAATTACCTTTTAACGGATCGAGCATATGTTCATCTTTAGTGGAGATCTGACGCTGTGTGAGGGGAGCATTTTACCCATCTTAATGGACTAGAGATAATTTAATATTACCAATAATTTCTCTCGTCCACTTGTCTCTCATGGATGGTTGTAGAAGAATAACATAGGCACCATATGATCATCAAATGCATGGCTGTAGGCCCATATGGTTATGTGCCTTGCCGAGCCCATAAAGACTTGCAATGACGGTAAGTTCAAAGACAAGCTTTCAAACTAATCCTATAAAAAGTAACGCAAGACCATCAGTTTTTCTGACGGTGAATGTTTGAAATTCGATCAATTAGGATTTCAAATGGAGGGGAGACTGCCAATAATTCGTTCATATTGTTCGTTTCACTCTTTGTTTGCAGGTAATTTCCAAAATAATGGCCAAACAAGCTTTCTGTTTATTACGAATCGAAATTGACTTTGCACGAGATCCCAGTTCGATAACATTTACAAGTAAACATTATTCGGATTGGTAGTCCGTGTAGTCGCTGTGAATAAACATTTGTAGTAACGTTATTGGGAATATAATTTTCCTTTACGAAATTTGGTAGGTCAGATGTTGTTATTTTCAAAAATATCCCTGTCGCAGAAAAAAAATACTATCAAAGTGGTGACGTTTTTATTTTTATTTACGTATTTACATCTTTAACTCTATTGCTATTATATTGTATAGATTTTATTGCAATTAGAACGTCAGTTCATGTCCCTGTTGGATGGGGAAGTTGAACGAAAGCGGTGGGAGGATCTCTCTGACTCCATATTATTTATTATGTACTTCCACATATATATAACTTAACTATCGGCGAAAGCAAAATGTTAAAAAAGAGAAGAATGAATAAGATCTGACACGCTTGGACCGCTGTAGAATACTGGTTGTGTTCAGTACATCTATTATAATGAAATGAAATTATTACGGGTACTGCACATAACCCCTTCCCTATGTCAGGTTTTATCTATAGAAAATTTATGATTAAAGCTTTAAAAATTTTAATAATGACTTATAAAATTATATTAATTTAAATATCGATATAAGTATCGGTATTTGTTTAAATTAAGAATGTCCTTTCCTTTATTACTTTAGAGAAAGATTTTATTAATAATCGGCATTTGAGCCATTACAAACTATTTGAATGGGGATAATACCTAGCTGATATTAAATACAACTCGACAGTAAATTGATATGCCGAGTTAATAAAAATTGTTTCTGTAGAAAATCGAAAAAATGTTGCTGTAATATCCCAGGTATATACTTGTTCTGAATATGAAATTTCAATTCCATAAGACTTTTCGTTTTTGAGCTACGCTGTTCATACACAGACCGTTTTGCGAAACCTGGTTATTCTTACTCACAGGATCTAAAACTGTATATTTCCGTCGAAAATTCGAATTTAAAATTTTACAATATCGCAAATCTCCCCTTTACCATGTATTCCATTTATAGGTAAGTGAAAGTAAAAATTCTTTCTGTTACAAGTTTTATTTTAGCTTTATAATTGTGCCATTAATTTAATTAGATTGATGTCTATTATAGCATAAATTGTTGTATACATAGTAGCCGAGCTGGCGGAGAAGGCTTGAACAGAGGATGACAGCACAGATGTGGAAGGAAGGGACGCACTCTTGGCTATTGTCCCGACCACCTCGGCTGATTAATATGATAAAGTCAACAATGAGCCATGAGCTATCTACGAGCGGCTATCGCCATCATGCCTCAATAGTGCGCTCTCCGAATTAGGCTTTTATTGTACATCCCCTAGCGGCTCGATAATTCATGTTTAAATAATCTCCCTTAGCTCGATTGATTTTCTTTTCACACTCTCCGTGGTCGTCGGGGGTATTGGGAATTTGTTACCATGCCCTGCCGCATCCTGTATGGGAGCCTGGGGAACAATACTCTGGCCGGGCACAATAGAGACGTTCGCGTCTCCGCTTCATGCATGTCTAGATGCTAATGTAGCCGGTTATTTCCCATGTATGTCAACCACATACCCTCGGACCATCGCGCAGTACGACCAATTTCGGGAAGGAAATCTGAATTTATCCTTAAATCGCGAATTTTTATTCAGTAATAAATGAATACTATGAAAACTGTTCAAACTTCCATCATAAGAGATTTCAATTATTTTGCAGAATCATTAACATATAGATTAATGGTTCCCAAACTTTAAGTAGCGGCAGAATGCATCCTACAGTAGTTGGAAATATTCGGGACTCCGGGTAAAGGGTAACTATTCACAAACAGGAGAGTGGCATACCCTACTCTTCTTCAAAGTGAAACCAAAAAAAGAGTGGACTTTATCATGCCTTCGAAGCTCAGGTTTATCTTAAAGTTAATTGGAGTGTAAGCCATTGTAACTGAAATAGAAGGAATCCGTTTATTGGCTTCTACTCCTCTACAGCGATAATCATGAGGTCCTCCTTGGCTTCACTTTCCTTAACAGCTTACTCTAACTTTTTTAAGTAAGTGTAACTACACGTAGAACAATACATACATCTCTTCCCACACGGATAAATGAATATTCCAGAAAAAATCAATCTGTTCTCCAAAAAAAAAAAAAAAATTATTTTTCTATAATAGTAAAGTAATAAGGTATCAATTGTATACAAACAATATACCTATCGTGAAAATCATAGATTTTTGTGTGAAATTTAAACTTGTTTTATATTCTGGAATATTAGTTTTATGTAGAGGAAAATGGCAATTTTCGTCGCTGTCAATGTTGGCTCTTATCCGCAATTTTCCTGGGTTTAAAAAGGTACGATTCGGCTGATAATCGTAATTTGTACTTTCTTTAACTATGTATAAAAATGGAAATTTAAAATCAGTTTGGTGTACTTTTAAAGTGCTCTACTATAATCAAATGTTATTTTGATGAACATATAGAAATTACTTGAATTATTGAATTTATCAAGATTTTCCTGTAGGAATTTCCCTTCCAGGAAAATCCCATGGACACCACTAACATTGATGCCGATATAGCAGATTATTTCCCAGTTATATCTACGACTATATAACTAAAATTCAATTCTAAATTTATGTTTAACAAAATAAATATACACAATCTAAACTCTTCCAACATCTAACTGGCCTCAATTATATTCATAATTGTCTCTTTAACAAAAATAAATCTTGATATTAGTCTTACGACAAAACTTCAAATGAATGTTTGGAATAATAAACTAAGATGATAATATTATCTTTTCTTTATTATCTTATTTATATGGTTATTGTATTAAAACTGGCCTGATTTGACTAACAATTGATTCATTATAAGAACAATCAACTATATGAATATTCATAATCACGTTTTTGACGCATCGATCACAGAATATAACTTAAAAAAACCTACGACTATAACCTTTGAAGGGTAGATCTCTCTGATAGGATTTTCGGAAATATTTGTACAGAAGAAAAGGTAAATGTTTAATTATTTTCTTTTTTTCTTTTCCTTTCTGATTATTTATCAGAATATTTGAAGATAAAATTCTCTCAGCATGTTTGTTATTCTTTTGTATTTGTGGTAGTCATTTATGACTCTCAAGCTAAAATTGTGTATTTACATACAGGAGAGGCGTAGAGCAGATCTGTTGAAAACATATTTAAAATTCTGATTAGCTCATTTTCTTCAAATAAATTTAACCATTGTTTTCATTACCATCATTAAATTACGGATCTCTCATGATTATTGGAATTTTTTTGATAACACAATATTTTTGCCTTTCAACTATTCGAAATAAAATTTTATATTTAGAATATAATTTTAAATCGATTTCAGTTTTGTGAAGACATTTTATTTCTTTCCGTCGAAGAACCCAAACTGAAAAAAGAAACCAGTTTACATAAGGAAAAACGAAAATTTATTAGAATTAAAATTATTAAACCAATTTTAGTCTTTTAATCAAAAGTTAACTTTGCATTCATATTTTCCCTACGTATTTAGTATTTTTTTCAATCAAGGCTCTGTATTTCGAATTAATTTATTTAATAAGAAGTGATAGATTTTTTACTGTAGATAATAATAATATTATTTTTTCTTTATGGATTAGCTATAAAAATTTAAAAAAACACTTGTATTTCTATGATGGTTTTCATTTCAGTACTTGTATTCGGACAATCTCTGGGTTTGAGCCTTTAGTGTAATTGATTTTCTTTACTCCTGACTGACTAATTAATGTTTTTTAAATTCTTCACATCTTACTTTAAATTAAATTTTTTTTATTTATTAACTTTTTAATTCTTGACATCTAACTTTAAATTTAATTTTTTTTATTTATTAATTTTTAAGATTTAATAATTGATATGAATAATTTAGAGCAAGGAAACAAGCAAAAATTTCAAAATAAATAGAATTTTGTACCAAATTCTCCTTTTTTTCTCTATGAAGCAATTTATTGAGTTTGTTTATCTAACACTATAATTCCAATAATTTTTACCTATAATATTATAGAATATTAACTATATAAAAGATTAAAATACAGAATTATTCGAAACTAGTCTAATGAATAATTTTTATGATGTAACTTGTCATATTCCTACCCGAAGCCCTTAACTAATTAGGGAAAATAAATTTTATATGATTGAATTTGTAGGTATGTTCTAATTTTTCAAGATTTTTTGTTCCGTGGTTACCATACTATTTGAATAATAATTTCATTACATACCCTATCACACCTACCTTCGTTTAGGTTTTGATATGATTATATATCATTATCAAAACCTACCTTCACTTATTATATATCATTATCAAAACCTACCTTCACCAGGTTAGGACTCTGTTATCAACAAATTATAGTGCTTAATATATTTCACCTTTCACTTGTAGCTATTAAATTAAAAAAATTATATACATTTGTAATGATCAAAAAATTGAACCAACATTCATCTTATTTTTAATTTTTTATTCATTAATTGTCTTTTCGATTTTGTTGATAGTTTTATTTGATCAAAAAGAAATTTAAACAATTTCCAATTTAATGCAGATTATTTTACTTGAAAATTAATAACATTTTCTATATTATGAAGAACCCCATGGTCTAATAATGGTTCATGAGCAAAGTAGATCAAAGTTACTGGTCGAAATGTTAGTTCGTTTTGAAATTATTTACATGAGAATGGAAAACAGTTTATCAAGTGATTCAGAAAAAATTTTAAACCATAATATATATATATATATATTATTTTCACTTTCTTTCTGCCTCTTTCTTCGCCTAAGGCAAAAGATACTTAACACTCGGGTATCTCCGCCGTCTGGATCACAAAAGACCAACGGCGTTAGAGTACGCAGGCTTCCAGTAAGACCCCAGCAGACATTGAAGATGAGACCTATAAAACGTTGTTAACTTGGACACAATGCATGACTTGAACAATAACTAAAGCGATACAGGGCTCGGAGCGGGACAAAGGAGAGGGGGTAGGGCTTTGTTCTCCAAACATGACGAACAATACGCGAAACAAAGAATCCAAAAACACAATTGTTTGTGCCTAGCTTCACATTACAATGTGCCGCGTTCTGAAAAGGACTTGTGTCATTCAATGCTCGACCTGTTATTTTCCTATACTATTGTTGCTCTTCTTTGTCCTTCCGCCGGCGGGAAATAATTTTTTCCTCCTGGTGTTTTTCACCCTTTTCCTTGGCGGGAAGACAAGAGTAGAGCTAAGTTGTGGTAAGGTAGCCGCCACCTGTTGGCACAACTAACAGGTTAGTTACCCCGGGGGGTCCGTACCCCGTGGCGCGGCTGACAGCCACTGAGGCCACTAATAGCATTTGTATTCTAATGGCTTGTTAGGCTACAGTCTAAACATTGGGGGCTTGACCAGGCAAAACAAGAGACTCATAATTTTTATTTCTAAAGTGTTTCAATTACATGTTAATATTTTTGTTTTGTTTTTTGCGTAAAAGAAAAATTTATTGTTTGAATTTAAAAGAAAAAAGTATGGATGATTGTCATTTTAATCAAAAAATTTACATTACTATTCATTATTAAATTAGATATTTTAATGGTAATTTATGATACTAGGATAATTTATGAGACAAATAATTTATAGTAATAATCACTTTTGAAATTTTCATTTAACTAAAATAAAACGTTTTGGTATAATCGTAAAGAATCGATTATTATTTAAATAATCAAAAACATATTAAAATAAAAACAAAGTTTTGAATAAAGTATTTATACACTGATAACGAATTGTGGATTAAAATTTAAGTATTTCTAAAACAATTTTTTTTTCCCACAGTTTTCCTTTTCTTTTTATGTAAAATGCCGTAAAGTATTAATTTTTATAATAAGTTTAAAAAAA
>NW_027106870.1:0-1454 GCF_000696795.3 Halyomorpha halys | reverse complement strand
CCAGTCTCAAGAAAATATTAAGATTATAAATAAAAAAGCATGATTAATTTAATCGAAAACAACAGGTGTGTTAATTATTCTTGAATGATGGGTCTATGGGTTTAATGACCTTGATGATGATGGTGTGAGTTATTTGATGCATAGGTGTGGACTTACTCCATGGCTCGGTTATCCTCTCTTCCTTTCTTGATTTCCTCTCAGCTCCTCCTCTGTTCTGGGTGAAACTTCAAGGTGTCCTTACTCACTAATTTTCTAGTAGAAGATACATGAAGAGAAATAAGTCTCGCTAGCGAGTGTGAGTGCATTTGTTTTCTCGGCCACATAGGGCGCTGGCTTTGCAATTAGCCATATGATTGTAGGTTGTTTCAAGTCTTCCGTTTAAACGGAATACTTCATATGTTAATCAATGGATTGCTTTAATCAAATTTGTCAATTTTAAATTAAATTATATAAGGAAAAAATATTGACATACACGTATGCCTGCAAAATATGAGCATTAAATATTATACAACAAAAATTAAAATGTAGCCCAAAAAAGGATAAAACGTGCTATTTCGTGAAAGGAAAAAAAAATTCAAAGCGTTTAACTTCGAGCAGAATAAAATTAGTTTTTTTAAATATAATTTTTCCCCACCCCTCTTATGCATATTATAATTTAATAGTCTATTTTTAATATTTTCTTAAATTTTTTTTTAAATGTAACGTACTTTAACTGTCAATCCCCACTCCTCTCATCACATCTTGTCAAGTGTTCACTTTTTTTCCATCTCTTAGTTTGTACTTTAGTTTATATTTCTTCTTTTTATATATTATTATTTCCTTTTCCAATAATTTTCTATTAACTTTTAATATTCTTATTTAGTTTTTATGTTTCATTGTACATTTTTTAAATTTTTCATTTATCTTCTCATTCGGTTTACATGACTTAGTGTTTGTATCTTTGTTTTTAGCCCTGATGAAGCCCTGCAACGTGGGACGAAACATTGGGTCAATATAAATAGTGTAATTTGAGTTTTATTTTGAGTTTTTATTTGATTTATTGAACCCGGACCATCTTCCTTTTCAAAAATTAGAATTATTTGAATTCTTTTTCTGTGATTCGAAGTTCGGTCGAATTTAAAATTTATTAATCAAAATATTTGCACTAAAATCCGGTCTCTATTTATGATTATTCGAAAATAATATAAATTATAAAAATATAAATAAATATTACTTCTGCTCCATTTATTTAAATATTTCTTCATAAAGATAAAATATTGAGGTCATTCATGAGTTATTTTGTTAGATGAAATAAATTTATCTATTCCTACACTGATGAAGGAGTTAATATTTCTTTTAGTTCTTGCTTCAAAATAAATTTTAATAATATATAAATTTTTGTATGGATAGTAATGTAGTTATTTATTAAATAATCTCATAAGGATGAATTATTTTCCCAAAACCACCTTTTAGCT
>NW_027106869.1:4888-5517 GCF_000696795.3 Halyomorpha halys | reverse complement strand
CCATAATTCGCAGACTAGGTTCTAAAGTTCTATATTAAGGAATATGAAATAGATATATATTATTTCAATATATATCTATTTCATATTCCTTAATATGAAATAGATATATATTGAAATATGATTGTTAATATATTTCATATATCTCGATTAAAAGAATAGAAATAACGGTACGCCTCTCTGATCTTTGAATAACTCTCCATTCCAAATATCCCTTCAAACACTGGGTGAGGGGGATTCAAGATGTTTCAGCTCGATATAAATATGTATGAGGGAGTTGTCCCCAGTATCAGCACCGAATAAGAATATTTAGCTATCGAAATGAATAAGCAATGTCTGACCCCGCTTTGGGCCCGTTTCCGATATTTTTATCTCTGATCAATAATTTCCATCTAGATATAATAATTCATAATATCTGAATTATAAATATCTACTTAAATACGTCCCTAATTTTGTAAGAAAAAAAAGCAACATATCATTACTATATTTTCTCATTCCAATACGGAAAAAATATATGAACAAGCAAACAATAGAAATATGCTATTAAGAATTAGCATTTGACAATATGAGTCATCAATGAAGTCTATGTCCAAGAAGCTTTGTGAGAAATTATTGTCGTATAAAGTACTGAC
>NW_027106869.1:2379-2986 GCF_000696795.3 Halyomorpha halys | reverse complement strand
GGGATAATTTCACTAAACACGGGACCATATGCGTGAAAATTTTTAAATTATATTCAACTGCGTGAGGATGGAAGGCCTAAGACGTAATTATAAAATAAAAAAATAATTTTTAATAAAGATTTTCAGTTCTTGTCTTATATTAGACTAAAAAAATTAATCTTATTTCCTTTTTATTGATATCCAAAAGTTTTTCAAATCTTGAACCTTTTTAGTAAAATTAGTTGGCTGTGAAGTCTGGGGAAAAATTACAATCGTTTTTAAATAAAGGCTTAAGAATTGCAATGAATGCTCCTTGGTTTGTATTTCATCAGGAATTACAAATATAATAAATAGAAGACCATCAAAAAACCTACCGACAGTTAAAAGAGCAATCACTTACAACTTGGGAAATCCAACCTCAACCCGAAGATTGAAGCCTAGGCTGCTGGAGGATATCCTGTTATAAATTCTATATTTATTTACCTTATTATTGGCATTACTACAATTTGATTATATATTTTTTTCTTTTTGTGTTTATCCTAAATTAACTTTTTTTCCACTAGAAGCCAATTATTTATATCAAAAAATCAAAATGTCATTGTTTTTGTGATTAACTTTTCTTTTTCTC
>NW_027106869.1:0-2190 GCF_000696795.3 Halyomorpha halys | reverse complement strand
CTGCGTGAGGATGGAAGGCCTAAGACGTAATTATAAAAAAAAAATCATTTTTAATAAAGATTTTCAGTTCTTGTCTTATGTTAGACTAAAAAAAAATAATCTTATTTCCTTTTTATTGGTATCTAAAAGTTTTTCAAATCTTGACCCTTTTTAGTAAAATTAGATGGCTATGAAGTCTGGGGAAAAAATTACAATCGTTTTTAAATAAAGGCTTAAGAATTGCAATGAATGCTCCTTGGTTTGTATTTCATCAGGAATTACAAATATAATAAACAGAAGACCATCAAAAAAACTACCGACAGTTAAAAGAACAATGACTTACAACTTGGGAAATCCAACCTCAACCCGAAGACTGAAGCCTAGGCTGCTGGAGAATATCCTGTTATAAATTCTATATTTATTTATCTTATTATTGGCATTACTACAATTTGATTATATATTTTTTTCTTTTTGTCTTTATCCTAAATTAACTTTTTTTCCACTAGAAGCCAATTATTTATATCAAAAAATCAAAATGTCATTGTTTTTGTGATTAACTTTTCTTTTTCTCTTTTCTTAGAATTGTTATTTCTATCTTTTTATTTTATCTTTCTCGATTAAAAGAATAGAAATAACGGTACGCCTCTCTGATCTTTGAATAACTCTCCATTCCAAATATCCCTTCAAACACTGGGTGAGGGGGATTCAAGATGTTTCGGCTCGATATAAATATGTATGAGGGAGTTGTCCCCAGTATCAGCACCGAATAAGAATATTTAGCTATCGAAATGAATAAGCAATGTCTGACCCCGCTTTGGGCCCGTTTCCGATATTTTTATCTCTGATCAATAATTTCCATCTAGATATAATAATTCATAATATCTGAATTATAAATATCTACTTAAATACGTCCCTAATTTTGTAAGAAAAAAAAGCAACATATCATTACTATATTTTCTCATTCCAATACGGAAAAAATATATGAACAAGCAAACAATAGAAATATGCTATTAAGAATTAGCATTTGACAATATGAGTCATCAATGAAGTCTATGTCCAAGAAGCTTTGTGAGAAATTATTGTCGTATAAAGTACTGACCAAATGCTTTGTAGGTTGTGATGGACAGAAATTGATAAATCGTCCATAGTTTGTTTTATAGGCTTCAGGTGATTTTGAGTAATAAGTAAAGTTTTTTTTTTTTAAAACTTCCAATTAGAATATATTATTATTCTATATTTTTACACATAGTATAATAATAGGTACACATAGTATAATAGTGTAGTAAACTATAAAAAAACTATATAATTATATACACATTATACGAATATAATAAATAGGCTGGCAATCAAAATATAAAAAATCAGGGAATATATTCAGGAATGAAATTGTCCAATTGTAAAAAAAACATCATTTTTTAACTTAAATTGCAAAATGTAATTAATTAGACACATCATTAATTAAGGATGTAAAAGAACATAATTTTTAACTTAAATTGCAAAATGTAATTAATTAGACACATCATTAATTAAGGATGTAAAAAAACAACACATAGGCATATTGATATGTCCAAAGAGATAAGTCTAATGTAGTACATTGGTGTGTGCTACAGAAAAGAGTGCATGCATAACTAGTAGATGTTTGAATCAATCGTGAAAGGAAATCAATGATAAATCACAATCTTTGTGGAGTGAAAGCCCAAGAAGTAAACTGAAAATTACTAAAAAGGACGTCAAGCCCTGGGGTACCTCCAGCCACAAATGGCGTAGAGAGGAAGTTGTACTGACCAGGCTGAGAATAGGTCACACGAGGCTCACTCACTCCTATCTCATTTCAAAATAAATGCCTCCAAACTGCCAGTATTGCAACAACGATTTGACAATAAGCCATATTTTCCAAAAATGCCCATATTTTACACCACACCTCAATAGCTTCGAATTAAACCCAGATATTTCAAAAACCCTTGGAGAAGATAATAATACAATAGAATTAGTGTTTCAGTTTTTTAAAATAAAAAGATTTACGAACAATATATAACATTGAATGGTAAAAAATAATAATGATCAAAATTAAAAATAATAATAATAATAACAAAATAATAAATAATCAAATTAAAATATAAATAAAATTAAACAAATATAAGAAAAATTTAATAAGATATAAATGGCGTTTATGACCAATGATGTTTAGCGCCACTAAACAAGAAAAAGCAA
>NW_027106868.1:0-6179 GCF_000696795.3 Halyomorpha halys | reverse complement strand
TCAGGTCGAAACGTCGGCATAAAATAAATAAATATGGTTTTGTTTATTTATGTTGTTCTTTGCTGACCGCACCCCCCGACAAACTTCTCCAATCATCTTAATTTTAGTTTCACAGCCTCATATATATATAAACCTTAGCAAGCTATTATGCTGAAGTCAAATAAACACAGTAAAAATAAACCAGTATTTGCTAATATAATATACAATAATAGATTATATTCTTTGCAAACACTGTGCCTTACTATCATTATCATCACAATATTTCTTGATGGCCGGATTGGCCGAAACGTCGGGAACACATTCCCGATCATAAATCACAATATGATTTAATAAAAACTGTTGAAACTTATTGGATATCTTTTTTTTTTATAGATAAAACTACCAGTTTCGAACAAAATAATAAAAATAGATATAATGAACAAATTTTATCCTAAAGAAAATCATAATCTATCGTGAATTACCGACAGCATTTGGCAATCCAAGGGCTTAAACAATCGCTAAAACTGTAGTTGAGTGGATTTACGAAAGACCTTCTGGTTCATGGCGATTCGTCACAATGATTCTACAAAATACTAGCATCATTGAAAACAATTTATAATTACAGGCGGAAGAAAACGTTGAATAGACCAATAAACCTTTTAGGATACGAACCTCATCAAACTAGTACACATAAAACATATATCTTCTATGATAGTTTCTTTAAATAAAGTTTAAAATATTATTTTAATAAAAAGTAAAAAATTATAATTAGATATATATTAAAAACTTTACTAAATAGTAAAGAATTATTTTTTTTAATGAGGTGTTAATAAAAAAGAAATTGTAATACTTATCAATAAATAAAGTAATTATCAGTTATTAGAATAATGAAACATATAAAAGGTGACGACAAATAATTTTTAAAAATTTATTTATTATCAGGGCTGAAAAAAACAAAACGAGATAACAACCTTAATTCAGATACAAAAAAGATATAAAGAAAATAATAATAAACAAGCTTGGAAAAATGGTAGATAGCAGTATTGATTTTTTTTATTTTTTGGTTTAGTATTCTCCTTACATACGGAGTTGAGCTTTGGGGCTCCAATAAACCACCAAATTTCTCCTGAATCAAATCTTCGTAAAATCCTTAATGCGTAAGGAGCATTTGTCACAAATGAAATCATCCATCAGGACCTCAATGTCCCATATGTTGCCGATTTGGCCAGAACCAGATACCAATCCTTCCATGATAAACTTCCCAACCACCAGAACCAACTCGTTTCTAATCTGGCTTCTCCTTCATTACCTAATAATGTTTCTGGGCGTCTGAAAAGAAGATGGCCTCGAGATCTCCTCTAGAAATGTTATTCGAGTTCTATCATATTTGTATCATGTCACTATGTCACCTACAGAAAATTTACTTGTACATATTTTTATACAGTTGTGAATAACAATAAATAAACTATTAAAAAAAAAGAGTTCTTAAACGGTTTATTTCTATGATAAAGATAACGTATAAGAAATCGAAAAACATTAAATTCTGCATTTATAGAACAGTATACTTCAGTCAAATGGTATGTCGTACGCAAGGAACTACCGAATAGTTTGCGATCGTATGATATTTTTAATTCAATATACCGTAATATTTATAATATAATTTCTGAATCAAAACTAATTTTTTCCAAGAAAAAAATATATAAATAAAATAAAAATTATGTATAAAAATAATTAACAATTGTTAGTAGTTCTTCAATATTCATTTTCTTCCTCCCTTTTAAATTTGTTATACATTTAATCAGTTTAATTAATATTTTCTCTAGTTTCTTAGTAATAATAATTTGTCTAGTTTCTAGTAAAGGAACACACCGTTAATTTCACAAAAATCATAAATTACACTCAATGCCTTGGCCTACATAATGCTTTCTCTATCACCAATACTTTGAGACATTATTTGCATTGACAAATCCCGAATAATAAAATGTATGTCATTAAAAACACGCTAAAATGACAAATGTTTACAATCCCCAGGGTTTAACGACTTCAGTCGAGGAATAATCGGTGAAAGCGGCTTTAGGTGAAACCGTTGATAATTACATTATACCGGATTTCTCGTGTAATAGTATATTTATTTCTCAATAAAAATAACAAATGATAAACAATATTTTAAGAGCGGGGGGGGGGGAATATAACTATTAATTATTTTTAAATATATTTAAAGGAATAAACAGAACAAGATGTTAATAAATATTTATGTCGGTAAGTAATTCAATATTATATTGGTATATAAAAATAAATAAGTAAAATTCCTAATAAACAAATAAAAAATAAATAAATAAAAACCATCGAAATAAGAATCAGTATTAGCGGAGATAAGGCTTTGTTTTCACAAATTATTTTTACTTTCCTTAACCACTAAATAAGGAGAGTTTCTTATGGAAAAACAATGTTTTTTTAAAATTTTTTTGTAGATAACTGAATTATCTCTTAAATGATACATGTACACACTCTACCATAAAAACAATTCTTTGGTCAGTTTGTGTTACTAACTCCAAGGGCACAGGTTCGAATCTGGCTGTAGCAGATAATTATTTTCTGTTTCACTGTAGCTATTGGTCAGCCCTGTTGGTTATTGGAGCTCTCCGGGGTCAACTCAGCCTCATTAAGTGGGTGTCCTTAATTGGGTAAAAGTTGTCCAGCGTCTGGTCAAATCACCTCCTTGGACAAGCGTTGATCTAGTAACAGTACTCCCTAATAAAGTAATGCACTCCTGACCCTTCAGGGGTTGTAGCGGTACTTTTTTTTTTTTTTTTTAAGAAACATTAGAGGTATTCATAATGTTGTGTTAAATGTAAAATGCTTTACCATGTTAAATGTTTTAAGTATAGGATTGTGAGCAGCCCTATTTACAGTCCTGTTAAATGATAAATTCATAGGAGATCCTAGCGGATTTTTCGCTAGGTTTTATAACCTTTCCTTCCAAACCTTTATGTCATAGTTTACTTCTAAGTTTTGATTAAAATAATTTATTACGAAATGCCTAAATTGAAGGAAAAGTGGAAGTTTGGTTACTGAGTACTGTGTTGATCTTCTAACTAGTGAAGAAGAGAATCAAGAAGTGGTAATTGACAACTGTCATTACATTATTATCATTTATTTAGATTTAAAAACATCCAAAACAATACTAATACAATCAAAACACAAACTACGAGCAAGTAACCTAACACAACAAACAAAATTGTGACGAGTTCAGCTGGTCTGTTGCATGTTATTCTCCATTTAGCAGACCTAGTAACAGGCTCTCAGCCATATTAGATGTTATATCGTTTTAACGTGGTAAAAGAAGGAAATATTTCTCCATTTAACATATTTTTTTCCATTTAACATGTTAAACTAAAGATCATAAATACCCCTATTGAAGGGATTTATGGAAAAGAATGTAAGAAAATTTCATAAAAATCACACGGTGTACAATGTGAAACATAGGTGTAGAACATCAAAACCTCAAAAAACGAAAAAATGGCATAAAATATTCGATATAGGAATAGAATACAAATGTTCAAAAAAAAAGTTTTTAGTTAGTAAATTTAGAACATTTGACAGACACGTTATTTATATCCTTTATACAAGATCAATAAATCAATATCTATAAAGAAATTGGTTTGAATTAGTTTAAAAATTACTTATTAAGTTTTGAATATAGTATGAATATCGAGATATCGATTTACAGCTTCGAATACTATGAGGTAAACGAATATTGAATCGGAATACGATATCATAATGCCAATAGACGTAGGAAGTAGAATTATCTAGAGGAATAAAGTCTCTATATCCTTCATATATAGAGGAGGAACTTGGACCAGGAGGTCTACAGGTTGGCTGTGAATAATGAATAAATTTCTAATCCTTCACACCCCCCCCCCACCTGCGGCAGTCACATAATGGAGTATATCTGAATACAAAACCCTGAACAAATTATTCATTCACAGGTTATATTTGAGGAGACCACAGATAGTTTGAACGAATATTTATTTGGAAATCATGCAATGAGTAACAAGTGTAGAATAAGGATGTAATATAATATTGGAGATACTGTAAAACGTGGATACAATAAAAATAAAAATTCTGGTGAGGTGCGCTGCATCACATAACTTACATCACTCTGGAAAGCGACAATTTCGAACCATAAATTTTTATATAAAAGGAAGATAGAGCAGTCAAGAGAATTCAAATTGTAATAAAACTATTTATTGTAAGCCAACATTTAGCCCCACTTTGCAAGGCTTCATCAGGGCTAACTGAGTGGAGGTAAGTACACGAATAAATAAATCTATTACAATAAAAATAAAATAATAAAGGAGTAAAAAGGAGGAACAGATACATAGTGAATGGAGGTAAGCACAAGAACGAATTTGCTATTTAGTAAATAATAATAATAATAAAGTAGAATTTTTTTCACTATCCACACAAAGAACATTTTACTTCGGCTCAGAAAACCTGAAAAAATGTACTTCTGACGAAAAACCAAATTCAAAAATTTTTGACAATCCCAAAACATTCCCTTCCTACATATTCCATATATGGGATAAGCGAAAGAAAAAAATTGTTTAGATAATAAAATAAACTTACGATTCGGGAAAAATTTGGCAAAGCAGATAGACAAATCAAATTACAGTGATAAATCCTTGTTTATATTATTTCTACATATTGTTGACACAAATGAAATAATAAATGATTATTTATAAGGAGGCTCACAAAATCACCAAATGGGATGTTAGTGTCAGGAGATATTTTGCATTTATAGTGAGAATAATGAGGGCGTGGTATCTCGAAGGGATACATCAGTTCCATCATGGATGAAGGTCGCACCCGAAGAATACAGGATCAGGAAGGATATAGGAACTCTTTCAAGATGCCGAAGAAGGTCGAAGGAAAGTCTGGGCAGGGCTTCCCAACTGGACTGGTTCTAATAAAAATTCAAAATAGTTTTTTTTTATTAGTTGAACTTGAACCTTAAACTTTTAGTATCACCTCACTAATTATTATTTCCTCAACAACCTAACCTAGAAAATGTATAGTGATGATAAACAAATTTGAAAAATATTGAAAAAATTATCTTTGATTTTTTTAAACTTTTTAAATCCTATTTCATGTACGGGGACATTCTTTCACTGCTTGTTCCATATTCAAATCTCTTAACTATCCTAAGAATCGATATACCAACAAATGATAGTTTGAAATCTTATCTAACAGGTGGTACAGCTGTTGTGGCAAAAAACTCTAGTTTGATCCAAGGAAAGGAAAGGACTTGTCTTAATTTTTTTAAATATATTTTTTTTAGTCAATCATTTGCTATAAAACCGATGTAACAAAAAAAATTGATGCCTAATTTTATTTTTTTTTTAAATTTTACAACTTTTAATATTCTATAACTTTAGATAAAATTAGTCTAGAAAGTATCAAAAAATCTATTTATGTATTATTCAAGATGACAGTATATTTCATATATATTGAGTAAAGTAAATTTTTTATTTGACTGTTTCCATAGAAATTCTTATTTTCTGGCTTCTTGTTGTAAGAATAAATTTAAATCAAGGGTTCAGTACTGTTACTAGTACCAACGATTGTGCAAGGAGGTGATTTGATCAGAATCACGTTCGAGCGCCAGATTTTTACCCAATTAAGAGGCTGGGTGTACCCCAGGAAGGTCCAGAATCCACAGGAGTTGACTCTCTACGGTGTAACAGAAAACTATTTTCTGCCCAGCCGGATTCGACTCGGGTCCTCGTAGTTGGTGGCCACGCACTTTACCCCGTGGCTACAGCTCTCCCGAATAACGAATATCAATTTTTTTTTTTAAGATAATAAAAGGCAATCCACAGCGATAGTGATGTTAGCTTATGTATTTTGACTGAGCTTCAATCTTGGAGACAATCATAATATCATTGTATCTGTAGAATATATTAGCTGATATGATAATAATAATTCATATTAAAAAAAACCTATATAAATAAAAAAGAATGGTCGAATCTTAGTCCAGAATAAACTTTTGAATTACTGGACCGACTCACGTGCATTTTTCTTCAAAATATTCCCTTTCACCATGGGAAGGTTTAAAGATAATGATTGGAGAAGTTTGTCGGGGGGTGCGGTCAGCAAAGAACAACATAAATAAACAAAACCATATTTATTTATTTTAT